>NC_064858.1:47365247-47665247 GCF_024139225.1 Suncus etruscus
GCTGCTAGATGTGACTCAAAAACCAAAAAAAAAAAAAAAAAAAGATTAAATTTTATGATCTTCCTAGGAACACAGTCTACAACACAATACAAAAGAACCATCCTATCAACCCAAAGAATTATGAGAAGTTATAAAGATTACTTTATTATGAGAAGTTATAAAGAGTGGTTTTAAACCATTAAAATTGAGTGGAGTGTTAGAATATAATTAAGTAAGATAACAATAACAAAAAATCCTGTAACTTGGCTGTGATGAAGCAATTCCAGAAGACTAGTAGGTGATAGGTCAAGTTTCAGTAAACTAGATACTGAATGAAAAGGTAGGAAGCAAAAAGCAAGAGTAAATTATGGATGTTTTTATATGTAAAATTCATATTTGAAGCAGTTTCTAACTCATAACTGAAAAGAAACTCTGTTAAACTAACACTAAATATAATAAAGACTAATGTAATTTAGTTAAGTATAAGTTTTGTTTATCTCCAAGACAAAACTGTACCAAAATTACTAACTCAGACATAAAATTATGTAAGAACATTAATATTTATGGAAAAAAAAATCCATGCTTCCCCCAAAGCATTCATTTTATCATACATATGTTTATATGGAGGAAGTATTCCTAAATGAGGATCAGGGGATCCAAGGCCAATTTCAGCCATTTTCAATCTGCCTTTTAATGTGAGCAACTTAATGTGAATTTTTAAATGCGAGGAAACTACATTGCACAAGTCCTGAAGTGCCAGAAAATACCCAGGTTATGGCAGGAGTGCTCAGGGGCCTTCAAAGCTACATCTGCCAGGGAGCAAACTGGCAATAGATACATACAAGGCAAGTAGTACCTTTGCCCCTATATTAATCCTCTGGCCATTTTCATATATTTAAAATTAAATAATCCTTTTTAATAAAAAATTAAAATATCCTTATTTTATACTTCTGTATTATCTACCGACCACAAAGCTACATGGTCATATTTTTTCCTTTATTTGGTGTTCTTTCATTTATAAAACATTAATTAGCCAATAAAAGCCTTTTTACTAAGAAGAGAATAAAAGAGTAAGGGATGTGGCTCAAGTAGCAGGTCACCATACCTGCGTGTATAAGGCCCTGGGTTCAAACAGAGCACCACATGCCCCATGGTCCATTTGGGTATGACCCCAGAAAACCTGGGTGTGGCTAAAAATAAAAAAAAAAAAAAGCATAAAAAAAACACTTTGCACGTAAAATGAGATCAAGCTTTTTTCTTAGTGATGGTATAAGATAAATATCTGATCAATGATAAAAAAATAAAATTATATTGTTGAATATTAATTTGAATAATCATATTTTATTTTAATTCTTAACATGGTGAGGCAACATGGCACATGTGTATTTACACTGGTGGTTAGAAAGATTTTTAATTGCCAAATTTTAATTATTAGCTAAATTTATTATTCTAACAACTTAATTATAAAAAGCTTCCAAATAAAACATAAAGTCGAATCCATAAACATAACCTCCTCACAATATAATTTGTAAATACTCCAAACTTCAATTAAAACATAACCTCTGCACCAGTATCTAAGTAGTGATATGATCATTTCTGGTCAAGAAAAGATTGTAAGGTAAAAAATAAATATTTAGAGGGGCCTAAGAGGTGGCGCTAGAGGTAAGGCATCTACCTGCCTTGCAAGCGCTAGCTTAGGACGACCTTGGTTCGATCCCTGCAGTATCCCATATGGTCCACCGAAGCCAGGGGCGATTTTTGAGTGCATAGTTAGGAGTAACCCCTTAGAGTCAAATGGGTGTGGCCCAAAAAAACCAATAAATAAATAAATAAATAGATAGATTAATTAATATTTATATTAACTAATATAAAAATTACAAATTTTTCATGATTAACAATAAACACAGTTTGTAACATAAAACACTAAAAACATGTTATTTACTTTTACATTATTCTATTATTTATTATAATTATACTGTACCGCTTCAAAGCAAGATTAGCCTCTCCACCATGACCATCATCATGAACTGCCTCATAGTGTTTGAAAAGTTCATCAGCAGATCCAAGAGATTTCATACACTGGGGACATATGAAGCCCTGCAGAGAGAAAAAAAAATGGTTTCAGAATATGTAATGTTGCAAAACAGCAATCAGTATATTATAAAATAAAATCCAAGATCTTACTCATATTAATGGAACAATTAACTAATTAATAGTGTTTACTTTAAATCTTGGGGCCTGAGAAATTATACAAGGGTAAAGA
Source organism: Suncus etruscus (assembly GCF_024139225.1). NCBI lineage: Eukaryota > Metazoa > Chordata > Mammalia > Eulipotyphla > Soricidae > Suncus > Suncus etruscus. The sequence goes on from NC_064858.1 coordinate 47,367,490, forward strand.
TATTTATCTTGCCTTCTACTGAACCTGGTTCAAATCTCTAGCACGAGATAGAATGCTCCAAATTATGCTAGTGGGAATAACTTCTAAGTATAGATCCAAGGATAATTTCTGAATATTGCTAGCTGTGATTCAAAAAATCAAAAAGAAAAAAATTCTAAATACTGGCATTATGCTGTTAAAATAGTATATTCTTGTAAAAGTTTACAGAATATAGGGTGGGTCAATGAACATAGCCAACTCGATTTCAATCTCTGGTATCTGCACATAGTCCTCTGAGCACCACTATAAGTAATCTGAGCATAGACCCAAGAGGAAGCCCTGAGAGCAGATTATAAAAAAAGTTTTCAAAATATAAAGAGCTTTACAACCATATTTCTATGTTAAATAAAGTAATGAACAGAATAAAATAAAAGAACAGAATTCTTATCTGATAAACTATTGTAATATAGAAAATTAGTCAATATTTGTCACATACAGTCTTTATATCTCTAGATATCTCTATTAATTAGATAGATAATATTTATTCCAATCTATTTCATTGAAATGATAACAAAAAGATTAAAACTATATTTGAGGGGCTGAGAGATATCACAGCGGTAAGGCATTTGCCTTGCATGCAGAAGATCATTGGTTCGAATCCCGGCATCTCGTATGGTCCCCCGAGCCTGCCGGGGGCGATTTCTGAGTGTAGAGCCAGGAAGAACCCCTGAGCACTCCCAGGTGTGACCCAAAAATAAAAAAAAAATAAAAAAACTATATTTGAAAATTGAAAAAAATCAATATAGTAAACTCACAATTATAGCAGCTATAAATTTCTTAACCTAAGATTAACACTATAAAAAATTAAAATTAATGAACACTCAGATAAATTATTAAAAACAAGTAATTCCAGAGTTGTTATATAAGGCATAAAGTCCTGGTATCTAGACACCTCTCTCTGTACATATGCTTCAACAATACTAAAATGCCTATGCTTCCCTAAATACACCACAGAATCTCATTTTACCATGAATTCGCATATAGTTTGTTTTCTTAATAGGGGCTACACCTGTCAGAACTAGCACATTCAGTCTTTGGGCACCAGTAAAGTCATATCCAGTTTGTTTGGAATTGCTGTATTCATGGTCTGTGATGCCTGGGTCAAACCCTCAGTTCTGCTTTTTGTGGGACCATACCTTGTGATACTCCGGACTTACTCCTGGCTCTGCACTCAAAGGTCACTTCGAAGTGCATGGGGTACCATATGTGTTGATGTGGTGCCAGGAATCAAATCAAGCAAGGCAAGCACCTACAGCTCCAACAAGCCCACAATCTTATATATTCTAGGTATGTACTTATTCCAACAGACTCATATACTTTTTTCTGTCTTGAACATTACTTCCTTTAGACTGTCAATTTTCCACTTTAATACGTAAGACACTGGAGTCTTTCACCTAAGTCTTCCTAAGTGGCTAGGGTAGTATTTGAATATGCTATTGATTTTCTACATTCCATATTTATTTAATGAAATATAAATGAACGTGGTGACTCAAAATTTGATGGAAAAAAAAACACACAAAAATTTTAACATTTTACATAAGACCTCTCATCTTAACTAAAGAATGAGTAAAGATTTTCTTTTTAGAGATTTTTAAAAATCATTCAAGTAAATAGAATAGTATGAACAAAGTACAGGAAAAGGTAAGAAGCCTACTTAAGCTGCATTTGAGGCACAGAAGTGGGTCCTAACCATAGAGCCAGAAGAACAGAGGAGAGAATGAATGCAATGTTCCTCTATGACACTCTGAATTGCAAAATTATCTCAGCACCAATGATGCTCAGCCCAGGGCTGGAGCAGTAACACAGTGGGTAGGGCATTTGCCTTGCATGCAGCAGGTCTGGGTTTAATATCTGGCATCCCATATGGTCCCCCAAGCCTGCAAGGAATAAGTGCAGCATCAGGAATAACCTCTGAACGCTGTAGGAGTATGACCCAGAAAAAAAAAATAAATAAAAAAATAAAAGCTCCCATATATTAATCTAGCTGACTTTCAAAATCCTTTATTGTCTCTATCATCATGTTTCACAATGGCTATCCCTAATACTTATTTAGTGTCCTTATAACATGGTCAGCAACTGTTGTATCATACTAGTAAGCATATGGTTAGTACAAGAGTATATAAAGTGCTATAATATTCAGAAATATTCATTTCTTTTTTGTCTTCCAGCTTCTTTTAATAATAGAAGGCAAAAACGATAGTGTTCCTCAAAAAATGCACATCCCGGGGCTGGAGCAGTGGCGCAGCAGTTGGGTGTTTGTCTTGCACAGGCTAACCTAGGACAGACCTCGTTTCAATCCCCCAGTGTCCCATATGGTCCCCCAAGCCAGGAGCAATTTCTGGAACACAGTCAGGAGTAACCCCTGAGCATCACTAAGTGTGGCCCAAAAAACAAAACAAAACAAAAAATATACATCCCAATTATAGTGTTGGGATTTTTGATGGTTTTGGACTTAGAGACAAAGAATGCCAGAAAGCTAATGATTATATTGAGGTATGTGCCATAAGCATATATTACCAGGTTAACAACCCAAAAAGAACTGATTCATCCCTAAAGAAAAATTTTATAAATTGGACAATATATATTTTATCATACAGTCCACAAAATTGAATTTTCCATGTCATTACCTTACATGTTTAAATAAAATTTTAATTTTGGGTAAATTGTGATAAAAATAAGTCTCTTTACATACATGTATTTCCTTACCATCTTAAATAGATATTAAGCCTTTGCTTAATGTCTCAGAGGCAAAAATATTAATTTCCTTTTTTTTTTTGGCTTTGGGCCACACCCAGTGACGCTCAGGGGTTACTCCTGGCTATTCGCTCAGAAGTTGCTCCAGGCTTGGGGGACCATATGGGACGCCGGGGGATCAAACCGTGGTCCATCCTAGGCTAACACTGGCAAGGCAGACACCTTACCTCTAGCACCACCCGCCGGAAAAATATTAATCTCTTAATGAATATCTTCCACTCTATTAATTCTGATGAGTTCCTTCAACTCCTATACCCATGTTATATAGTTCTTTCTAGATTCAATTTTAACTTTCAACTGTAATTTACCATAACTTTTGCATGTTATTTCAAATAATGTTGACCTTCTATGGGTGGAAAGAGTATATTAAGAAAAGTTTACTGGGGCCGGGCGGTGGCGCTAGAGGTAAGGTGCCTACCTTGCCTGCGCTAGCCTAGGACGGACCGCGGTTCGATCCCCCCCCGGCGTCCCATATGGTCCCCCAAGCCAGGAGCGACTTCTGAGCGCATAGCCAGGAGTAACCCCTGAGCGTCACCGGGTGTGGCCCAAAAACCAAAAAAAAAAAAAAAAAAAAAAGAAAAAAGAAAAGTTTACTTAAACAGAATCATTCATTTAAAATAAAAGCAATGGGAAAGGTGTGGTAAGGCTTAGACACATATATAAGCATGAAGTTGTGCTCCAAAACTTTATAAAGTATTATTAATTGTAATCAATAAAACAGTAATTTTAAAAAGTAATAAAAGAGGGCCCGGAGAGATAGCACAGCGGTGTTTGCCTTGCAAGCAGCCGATCCAGGACCAAAGGTGGTTGGTTCGAATCCTGGTGTCCCATATGGTCCCCCGTGCCTGCCAGGAGCTATTTCTGAGCAGACAGCCAGGAGTAACCCCTGAGCACCGCCGGGTGTGGCCAAAAAAAAAAAAAAAAAAAGTAATAAAAGAAACTGAGACTTATTTTTAGTGCTATAACCCATGAGCATAAAGCTGAGAATAAGACCCAAAAACCACTGGTGAAGGTTAAAACTACCCCTCAAATACCTCCATAAAAATATAATAAAAATTAATAATGTTATGAGTTAAAAATACTACCTTTGAGAACACAACAAAAGGAAATCAGGGTCTGTAAAAATAGTATACTTGGCTGGTTCCTTGTTTTCCATGCTGGAATCCTATGGTTCCCTGAACCCTGCCAAAAGAGATCACTGAATACAGAGCCAGGAGTAAGTCCTGAGTACTGATTGGTATGACTCAAAAACAAAAGTCAAAAAATAAAAAGGGGGGGGGGGGAGAAGAAGAAGAAGAAGAAAAGAAATCAGTAAAAGGAAATTAGAGGAAAGAATAAAAACATGAGCATATAAAAAGTGAAAGGTCAAGCAAATATAAATAAAATCTTATCAACATAAACCAACATGATTTATTTATTTATCTATTTATAGATTAAAAATTAAAAAGTAGAAATAATCAAACTTGATTTAAAATTTCCATAACCTGGGCTGGAGCAATAGTACAATGAGTATTATATTTGCCTTTCATATATAGTCAACCAGATTCTAGCATCCCATATGGTCCCCCGAGCATTTTCAAGATCAATTCCTGAGTGTTGGGCAGTCAGGAGTGCAGAATCCTGAGCACTGTAAAGTGTGGTATGACCCCAAAACAAAACCAGAAAAGAATTACATAGTCAAGACTAAAGAAACTGTTGGGAGATGAAGCACATATATGTCCTGCATATTTATCTTTTGACTGACCCTAGTTCTATTGTCCACATATGGCACCCTGAGTACCATGTATGGCACCTTGAGCACCAACCACCATGGATAACTTCTTTTTTTTTTAATAATATCTTTATTTAAGCACCATGATTACAAACACATTTTTAGTTAGGTTTCAGTTATAAAAAAGAACAACCCCCTTCACCAGTGCAACCTTCCCAGTTGGGAGAAATAACTACACTAACAACTATCATGACAAGGGTAGCAAATGAAAGAAATAGAATGCCTGCCTCAAATATAGGCGGGGGGAGGGAGGACATTGGTTTTGAGAAGAAGCTCAGATTTAGTGCCTGAAGGATGTCCCATGACTAGAATACATGGTTCTGTGAATATTAAATCTGGATATTAAAAGAACCTCTGTTTTTAAGGGGAATAGAGTTGCTAGGTAGTTCCATAAAAGTATTGCTAGAAAAACTGACAACTACATATATTTTTGTTTTAATCTTTTGTTTTATCTTCCAAACTGAAACAATTCACTTAAAGTTAAAAATAAATTCCTTACTTCTCAGATTTTAAATATCACTAGTCCTTCCTTAATACTCATTGCAGATCAGAAATCATTTAATTTGATATTCATAATATCTCTATCATATATCTTTCCAGTTAAAAGGAAAGTTTATATTTAATAACAAAAAGATGAGATTATCACCTTCATTATGATTTTAAAAAAGTAGTTGTCTCTGAAAATTACTGCCATACATTATTTTTTTCTTATATCCCACAAATGAGTGAGATCATTCTATGTCTATTCCTCTCCCTCTGACTCATTTCACTTAGCATAATATTCTCTTTTTTTTTTTTTTTGGTTTTTGGGCAACACCTAGTGACGCTCAGTGGTTACTCCTGGCTATGTACTCAGAAATCGCTCCTGGCATGGAGGACCATATGGGACACCGGGGATAGAACCTCTGTCCATCCTAGGGTCCTAGGTCAACCGTACAAGGCAAACACCCTACTGCTTGTGCCATGGCTCTGGCCCCATATCCATCCATATTTAAGCAAATTTCATACTTCGGGGGATCAGTCCATGGTAGGAAGCCCTTCATTAACAATAGTACAAACCACAGTGTCTTAAGGGGGAAAAAAGGAAGAGTGAAAGAGAGAGAGAAAGAAGTAAAGTCTTCCCCAGGGGCAGGCGGGGGATAGAAGGGAAACTGGGGATATCTATGGTGGGAAATGGATGCTGTGAATGATGGTGAATATTGTATGACTGAAGCTCAATCATGAACAACTTTGTTACCACAGTGTTTACATAAATTTATTTTTTAAAAAAAAGTTAAAAAAAAAAGGGGGGGTGTTCTTTACATGACTGAAACCCTACTACAGTCATATTTGTAATCAAGGTGTTTAAATAAAGATATTAATAAAAAATTATAAAAAAATTGACTTAAATGTTTGAGGAGAAAGACAACTGTTAAAATAGTAAATACATTATTACTAAAAATACATATATGTATTACGTATACATATATGATTGCCTTATAGAAATAAGTATAATTTTTGTTTCTTCTGAAACAAGTTTTATTTTTCTCTAAGTTTTGTTAAAAAATAAAGAAAAGGCCCAAAATATGTTTCCTTTGAGTTTAGAATACTACAGTAATTTTTAGAAAAAGCAGCTATATCTGGAAAATTTTCTACCCTAAAAATAGGCAACATTTTCACCCACTGGCTCCCACCTCCAACTTTAGCTAAGCAGCTGCCCACACACTACTTGAGGCAATGCACCATTAATGAGCTGTCATTCTGTCACCACCCTCAGGTACAGTAAATCAAAACAAGACAAAGAGAATGATAAATCCAGAGTCTAATGCTGTCTATTTTCACAAAGAACAAAAGATAGTAGCAGTTCACGTGTCAAATCTTCTTCTATGTATGGGTAATCTTACCTAAAGAATTTTCATACACTCATTTAAAAACATTAACTATAAAATTACAAAGTTGTAACCTACAAATGCTAAAAGATCTTTCACTATGTATTCCGAATTGCATGGCACAATTTATACAAAAAAGATCAACTTATTTTTATATGTCTATTTACAAATTCAACAAAAAAGAATGGGTACAAACAGACAGAAATTAAGCCAGCTTCCCAAGCACCTCTCTTCTTTATGGAGGTTTTTATGAAGCATGCATAAATAAAGCAATCCATATCTCCTTGTAGCATAAAAGCTAAGCACCACGAAGGCAAAGAAAAACAAAGCTATTTTAAGAATCCCATAACCAAACTGCTAAAATTAAATATACAGGACCCACAGTAGCACTGGAGTCATTGAGAAGTTCCTGTGCTCTTGTTTCATTTTCAGCATGCAGTTTCTGGTAATGCTCCGACAAATCAATAGCAGTTGAGCATCTTTTCAGACATAATGGACAGATGAAACCCTGTGAAATAACAACTTTTAGGCGGAAATACATAAAATGTGTTCATAAAGCAAAATATAAACATTAAATGGATATAATGGAAAAATAATAAGTAGATCTCTTTTTAGTGTATGTAAAAGAATTTTTAAGTAGTAACCATATCTAAAGTAAAAGATCTATTGTCCAAAGGGAGACTTCTAAAATTAGTTTCATTTATTCTGCCACAAATTCCCATTGGTTCAATTTTATAAAAACATAGTCAAAATTAATATAAAAACATAGTCCAAAATTAACCTTTTGTATGTAACACTATGCTTATCTGAGCACTTTCATTAACAAGTTTTAATCTTAGATAAATAAATGATTAATGAATATAATATCTTTACATGATAATGTTCTCAACCAAAAAAAAAAGGAAAGCAAGAACTCATTTTTGCCCATACCAAAAACTCCAAGCAGTTGACCTTACATCTACACTTTTCTGAGCCAAATAAAATCACTTATAAATTGGGAGAAGGGCCAGAAAGATGGAATAGGAGGCAACACATTTGCTTTGCATGCAGCATCTTTGACCACTGCTGGTTCCATCCCCAGGAAGGCATAAGATATCTTGTGCACATAAGCACAGAACAAGAGGAATAAACAAACCCTAAGTACCTCTGGGCATGGCTCAAAATGCTCCAAAGACAAATTGGTTTCTAAACTCAGCACTGCTAAAAAAAAAAAAAAAAAAATGGTTTTTGAACTTAAAAAAGCACTTAAAGTTGAAGCTGGAGTCATCGTACTGCAGGTAGGGTTCTTGCCTTGCACATGGCTGACAGGGGTTTGATCTCTGGCATCCCAAACAATGCCTCTAGTAACACCAAAAGTTATTCCTGAATGCACAGCCAGGAGTAACTCCAGAGTATCACAGGATGTGGCTTTAAAAAAGAAAAAAAAAAGACATTTAAAATATCAGATAAGGCAATTGCCATTTGCCTTGCACTGGGCCTATTCAGGCTTGATCCTTAGCAGCCTAAATGGTCCCAAAGTATATTTGAAGTAATTTCTGAACATAGGTCCAAAAATAACTACTGAGTGCCGTCAAGTAGAGTCCAAAAACATAATAAAAGAAAAATCACTTCAAAAAATTCTCTATGTATGGGCCCAAAAAAATAGTGCAGGAGGTAAGGCACTTGCATTGTATGTGGCCATCTGACACCACATATGGCTCCCCAAACAACACCAGGGGTCACCACCCCTCTCCACAGCACCAGGAACAATCCCAGAGCACTGTTCAATGTGACTCAGATCACTCCTCACAAAATAAAATAAAAAATTAATCCTAAAAAAAAAAAAAAAAAAGACCCGGAGAGATAGCACAGTGGCGTTTGCATTGCAAGCAGCCAATCCAGGACCAAAGGTGGTTGGTTCGAATCCCGGTGTCCCATATGGTCCCCCATGCCTGCCAGGAGCTATTTCTGAGCAGACAGCCAGGAGTGACCCCTGAGCGCTGCCGGGTGTGGCCCAAAAACCAAAAAAAAAAAAAAAATTAATCCTATACCTAACAGTATCTATATTTTAAAACACAGGCTATTAGAATAGTTTGGGAAACGTTATTAGTAATGGTAGAAGGAGAATGGAACAGAGTAATTGAGACCATCAGGAGAAAATAAAAAGACAATAGTTATAATGTTAGAAACTGATGAGGATTTGAATCTTAACCAGTGTGAACTATGGGAGTCTTGAGAAAATCAATTAGGGCCAGAGCTGTAGAGCAACTGACCCAGAACACACTGGTTCTATCACCTGGTGTCCCATATGTTCCCCCAAGCCAGGAACCATTTCTGAGCATAGTCAGGAGTAACCCCTGAGCATCACCAGGTGTGGCCCAAACCCACCCCCCCAAGAAAGAAAATCACTTAATTTTGATAAATGTTTTTTCAATTCTGTAAAAAGCAGCTTCAAAGAACACCAGATTCATTGTAGATGTTCAATAAAGATTAGCTCATTATATGTATAATTACAGAAAAAAAAAAAAAAAAACAGAAAGTAAGGGGCTGCAGTGACAATAGAGCAGGAGGAAGTTTGCCTTGCATGCAGCCCAACCAGGTTCAATTCCTAGAGTGCAAAGTCCTCTGAGGCTGCCAGAAGTGATTCCTGAGATAAACCAGGAATGAAGTCCTGAGCACCGCGGGGTGCTCAAAACAAAACAAAAGAGGGAAGAGGGTAGTCAAAAAACACTAAGAAACTAGGAAAAAACAGGAACTAAGAAACCTAAAATATTGAGCCCACTAAAGAATTTATGCAGAGCATGAGAAAGTATACTCTGGAAAGGACAAGCAGTTATGAAATGAGCATATATGGGCAGTTTCTGTTGAAACTATTCTGATGATTATTATTCTTTATTATTTTATTATAGTTTAGGTAAAATGCTTATAGTAGTATTTTTCAGTTGTTTTTAAATAAATAATATCTTTATTTAAACACCATGTTTACAAATATGATTGTAGTTGGGTTTCAGATATAAAAAGAACACTCCCCTTCACCAATGCAACATTCCCATCACCAATGCTCCTATTCTTTTACCCCACCTCACCTGTATTTGAGACAGGCTTTCTACTTCCCTCATACATTGACATTGTAATGATATTTCTCAGTGTAGTTATTTCTCTAACTGCACTCACCATTCTTTGTGGTGAGCTTTATATGGTGGCCGGTCCTTCCAGCCCTCATCTCTAGGAATTACTTCAATAATGTCTTTTATTTTTCTTAAAGCCCATAGGTGAGTAATGAGTGAGACTATTCTGTCTCTCTCCTCTAACTCTCTCTCTCTGTCTCTCTGTCTCTCTGTCTCTCTCTCTCTGTCTCTATCTCTCTCTCCCTCTGACTTATTTCACTCAGATTCCATGTACATCCATGTATAGGAAAATTTCATGACTTCATCTCTCCTGACAGCTGCATTTTTCTGCTTGCAGTAGTATTAACATTTGCGATCTTGATATATAGTTTCCATGCCACACTACCATCAAAATAAATGCTCAAGACCCTCTATCAATGTCCCAATGTTACTCTAGTCCCCTTCATCCCCCTCCCCCTCTTGATAGGCTCAGGTTTTTTTTTCCTTAAGCTAGTCAAATTGAGCAGTGGTGGGGGTTATATACCAATTTTCGTGATACTAATGTTAATAAGCTCTGATATACCACTGCCAACGGACCAGCCAGTAGGCTCAGTTTTCTAACCCTAGGCAAAGGTTTGGTCACATTCCAATAATGACTATTCATTTGTTTTATATCTCTGTATGCTACAGATAAATGAGGTCATCTTACTGTCTTTGTCCCTCTGAGAAGGACTTAAGATAATGATAACATCTAGTTCCATCCAAACTGCAGTGAACAGGGAGATTTCACCTTTTCTTATAGCAAGATAACTCAAGAATAACATAATTGGGGTGGGAGATACGATGGCATGGAGCACCACCAGGAATCAGGAGGGACCACTGAACACAGGACCATAAGTAAGGGGAGTGGGGTGGGGAGATGGGGGGGGGGGGGGGGGAAAGAGGAGAGAGAAAAGAAAATAAAGAAGAGAGGGGGAGACAGGAAGAAAAACCAAGGAAGTAAGGGAGGGGAGGAACAGGAGGGGAGAAGAGAGGAAGGAGAAGAGAGAAGTAATAACTGTAAAGAGAAACCAAAGGGCTGGAATACTTGTTCAAGGCACTGTCAGGTATGAGCCTGATTATTTCACTGAATCCCATTCTCCCCCTCCCACCCTATCCAGCCTGCTTGGGGCTCTATACTGGAGTTACAAAAGGCTCCTGCCTGCTTTTTCATCATCCAAGGCAAGAACCACCTCAAAGCTTTCAACTTGCTCCACAAGTTGCCTGGAAGAAGCCTGTGCCAAAAATCCAGTGACTCATTTCCTCACTTCCTTCAGCTCTTTCGAGTTATTCCCTTCACCAATCTGCCCTGACAATCCTATCTTAAACTCCAACTACTTTCTATGCCTCCTTCTCTGCTTCATTTTTCTCATTAAGTTAAATTGTGGACCTCTGATTATATGTTTGTTCTTTACTTTATATTCCACTTACTAGAATATAAGCTCTGCAGGGATAAAGTTTTTTTTCCCCCACTTTTACTCAGTGATATAATTCCAAAATCAAGAACAGTTTCTGGATATTACAGTTATAAATACATAGCTGAATATATATATAGCTGATATATAGTGATGTATATATCACATACATAGCTGAATAATAAAAAAATAAATTGATAAGTAATTAATTCACAAAATGATATCAAAAGAATAGGGAATATGAAGCATATGAAGAAGAATATTCACAGGTGAGTCAAGCAAAGTTTGCTTGAAAAGCAGTTAATCTGTTTTGAGACTTGAAAGAATTAGATCAAAACAGGCAAAAAATGTAAAAGCAAAAGCAGACAAGACATATCAGATAAGCATACATAAAAGTGCAAGGATAAAAAAAAAACTGGCATATCTTTAAAGCAGGAGTTTATTAATACCTGTATCAAAGAGAAAAGAAAAGGAAATAGTGAAAAGAAATGAAGCCATAAATGTAAACAGGTCATTTTAACCACAGAAAATTATTATTATTACAAATTAAAAACCTTCTAGAATTAGGTAAAAAGTTCAGACATTAAGTATAGCTGGAAGTCAATACCCAGAGTTTTAACCAAGAAAATGAAAAGACAAAATGCTATGTTTTAAAAGACTAAATCCTCATGTATGTAATCAAGGTGTTTAAATAAAAAATATATTTAAAAAATAAAATAAAAAAATAAAAGACTAAATCAATTGAAGCTAAAAGGAAAAGATATGGGCAACACTGCAAGAAAAAAAAAATCCATGCAAGGGGACCAAGCAATAGAACAGTGAGTAGGGTGTTTGCCTTACACAAGGCCAACCCTGGTTTGATCCCCAGTCTCTGCCTGCCAGCAGTGATTTCTTTTTTGTTTGTTTGTTTTTGTTTTTGTTTTTGTTTTTTCTGGGCCACACCCATTTGATGCTCAGGGGTTACTCCTGGCTAAGCGCTCAGAAATTGCCCCTGTCTTAGAGGTTCACATGGGACGCCAGGGATCGAACCTCGGTCCTTCCTTGGCTAGCGCTTGCAAGGCAGACACCTTACCTCTAGAGCCACCTCGCCGGCCCCAGCAGTGATTTCTGAACTCAGATCTGGAGTGCCTCTGAAGTGCCTCAGAAGCTCAGAGCCTGAGCACCACCAGGCATGGCCCTCCAAATAAAAATAAAATAAAATAAAAAATAAAAGGGACTAGCTTGTTTAAAAAAAAAATTCCATGCAAGGGCCAGAGCAATAGCACAGCAGATAGGGCATTTGTCTTGCAAGTGGATGACCCAAGTTCAATCCCCAAGCCGGCTAGGAGCCTGGACACCAGGGCCAAAAGTAATCCTGAGCACCACTGAGCATGGCTCCAAAACAAAAATAAACAAACATAACACAAATCCATGCAAGAGTAAACAGGTGTTAGTGTGGTTTAGGAAGAACCAACTGAGAGGAACTAAAATCATTACTTATGCACTTTACATATTAAAACAATTATTTGATATGTATCATGTTAAATTATAATCATCAAACTTCCTAAAACACTAAATCTAAATTATCCTCCCTACCAAAAAAGTTATAAAAGGTGCTTTAACTACAATGGCGATCATATTAATAGCCAACTATGCCAAACTTACATTATAATACCTTAAATTTACACAATGTTCTATGTCATGTCAAATATATTATTAAAATATTTTTCTAAAAACTCTCTGAAGAGGTGATAATTAATTTGAAATTTAGAAATGCTTATATAAGGAGACCTTTCCAGTCATGCAAGGGAATTCTACTCCTGTCACTATTAAGCTGAGGGTGACTCTCTGTGTGGAACTGAGGGTCACCAGGGCCACACAACAGTGGTGCTCAGGGGCACTAAGCCTATGGCTGGTAGTACTCAGAGGGCCCAGTGATGTTAGGGATAGACCTAGGGCCTTGCATATGCCAGAAAAACATTCTAATCCTTTGAACTATCTCCCCAACCCTTAATTTTTTTTAAGGGACAGTGCCTTAAAAAGCCAGTTAGAGAATGTTCCAGGTAGTGAGAACGTGCAAAAAATCTTTCTATTAAAGGAACAAATGAAGACTGTGTTGATCAAAGTCAAGTGAATAAGGAGGAGAGTAAAAAGTAAAATCCTGAAGATAGACAGGAATGTAAGGTTTTGAAAAGGAAAATAAGATATAATTTATTTTGTTCAACAATAGTCAAGGAACATTTTTACCTGGGAAAAGATCTGATGTGATTATAGTATTTCTAGCTACTTTTTGAAGGACTGGCTATAAAATAACAGAGTAGATCTTATAGCTCAGGTTAACAAAGGTGTTGGCAATAGAAATGAAAAAGAATGAATAAAGATGGGAACGATATGGAGTGGAACTATCTAAGTAATAAATATAACAAGTGAAAAATGAAAGATCAAATTTTCTTGTAACTACTGAGTTTTAGCATCAGATACTTTTCCATGATCAAAATAGCTAAAGGAAAAGTACGTAGAATGGTAAAGCAGAAACAGGTGCTAGGAAAGAATATATTCACTTATTCATGTATATTAAATATACATGAATTTAAAACATTTATTAAAGAGCTAAGTTTCTATGTGTATCTAGAAAGAAATGAGCAAATTAAATTTCAATTAAGTAGATGGAGAAAATAAAGCATAGACCAAAATTCAATAAAAGGGGATAGAAGCAAAAGATTAAAAAAATTAACACTCAAAGTCTATTTCTTTGAAATCTTAAACTCCCAGACCAGAGAAATAGCTCAACCAGCTGAGTACATGCAAAACATACAAGAAGCCCAAGTTTAATTCCAGCATAGTATAATACCCCAACACTAATGGAAGCAAAATCTGAGGGCACAGAGTCAGGAGTTACCCCTGAACATTGCCAAGAATGACAAAGGAAGGAAATACAGAAAGAAGAGAAGAGAAAAAAGGAATGGGAGTAAGAGGGAAAGAGAAAGAGAATGAAAGAAAAGCTATAAGCCTTAATATTTCTAATAATCAAATGCAAAAATCCTCAACAAAAATAATCTCAGGAATATATAAAATAGTATTAATAACACAGTGATCAAGCAGAGTTCATATATACAAATTCATATATTCAAATTCTTAATTTCTTTCTCTGAAGAATCCTTTTACACACCCCCAAGAACCTAATTTGTTATAACAAATGGATTAAGACAGGTAATAAAATTAAAGATAGGTATAAAATGTAGTTTTGTACTTCTAGGTCAGAGAAACAACTGGTAAAACAAGAGAAAAAAATGCCACTTATGTTAGTGATTAAAAAACCAACCACAAAGTAATAAGGAATAAATTTAATAAAAGACATTTTTGAGAAGATGGGTTAAACAACATTAACACCGCAAAAAATATTAAAAAGTTATATTCCAAAAATGCCAACTACTTTTATGATGGGAAGATATGAGACTTCTGCATTGCAAACTATAAAACAAGGGTAAGCTAAATTAAAGTATGTATTTATGTGCATGGAGTAAAGGGTTCAATATTAAGATATCCTCTTTTGGAGCCAGAAACATAGAACAGCAAGTAGGGCATTTGCTTTGCAAAAGGCTGGCCTGGGTTAAACACCTAGTACCATAGAGATGGTCCCCCAAGAACCATCAAAAGTGATCCCTGAGCATCACTGAAACCCCACCACTATCCCTAAAAATAAAACCTCTCCCCCAAGTTAATTTATAGATTATACAGAATACTAAGCAAAATTCAACATGGCTACACCCAGCACAGCTCAGAACTTACTCCTATCTCTGTGCTCAGGGATCATATGGGTGCTGGGGATCAAACACAGATCAGCTACATGCAAGACAAGCAAGCAATTTAACGGCTGTACTACTATATTTTGTGACCCATAAAATGATATTTTAATACATTGGGGGAACTTATCTGAAAAAAGAATTAGTAACCATGGAATAGGTAAAAGAAAAATCATATATGCATTAAAGACATTAACCATTAAGAAAACAAATTAGACTTCATCAAAAATAAAAGTTAATTCTCTTTGAAAAAGGCCATTAGTAATATGAAAAAGCAAGTCACAGACTAAGAAAAAAAACAGATAATTACAAGTATCTGATTGTGGAGTAAGTATTAAATTAAGATCCAATACCATTAACCACCAAAGAGACTTCAGGGACTGCAAATGGCCTATCATATCTATATGAGCAGAGCTGGGAGTGAGCCTTCAAATATATAAATAGAGTGTAAGTTCAAGTAGAACCATTTTAAAGTTCCACTTCCCCTCAGCTCACAGAGGTCTGTCCTCTAGTCAACAATCCTCCTTGCAAAGAGAACAGACAACTGAGTACTGCTGAAAATAATTCATGACAAAGGTAAAAATAAAAATAGCAGAAGCAGGTATTAGGCAAGCTGATAATGTAGGAGAGAGTGAAAATCAGAGCATAAGAAAAAAGATGGAAATTCCAGAGGAGGGGCTGATGCGATAGGGTGTTTGCCTTGCACATGGCTGATCCAGGACAGACCTTGGTTCAATCCCCGGCGACCCATATGGTCCCCCAACCAGGAGTGATTTCTGAGCACAGAGCCAGGAGTAACCCCTGAGCATCACTGGGTGTGGCCCAAAAACCAAAAACCAAGAAAAAAAGAAAAATGAAGTTCCAGAGGATAATGGACCAACCTGACTTTGTGTACTCAAGTAAAATAAAGAATACAGGGGCCGGGCGGTGGCGCTGGAGGTAAGGTGCCTGCCTTGCCTGCGCTAGCCTAGGATGGACTGTGGTTCGATCCCCCGGCATCCCATATGGTCCCCCCAAGAAGCCAGGAGCAACTTCTGAGTGCATAGCCAGGAGTAACCCCTAAGCGTCACAGGGTGTGGCCCAAAAACCAAAAAAAAAAAAAAAAAAAAAAAAAAAAATAAAGAATACAGGTGCAAGAATAGTTTTGATGACAAAATAAGGACATTTATCCAATTATTCACATCTTCACAATACCGTAGAAGGTGACCAAGGAAATATATGAGAAGACTAAAACACACAGGAGATTTCAGAGGATTGCAACTATCCTTAGAAAGTTTTAAAGTTACCCTAATGAGAAAACAAAGCAACATTAAAAGGCAAAGCTACCCATTATATAGTATCTGGAATTTGAGGTTTTTTTAGATTGGCAAAGTTGAACAAGGTTACTAGACTGCTTTTCAGGGATTTTTTTTTTATTATTATTATTTTATTGAAACCATTGTGATTTACAATCATCCATAGTTGGATTTCGGACATACAATGAATCAGGGCCAATCCCACTACCAATGTCCAAACTCCCTCCACCAATGTCCCCCCAAGTGCATCCCATTCCACCCACTCCCCACACCCCCAGGCCTGCCAGTATAACAGAGCCATTTTAAATTTAGATGGTTAAAGTTTGGGTCTCTTGGACCCAGAGAGATAGCACAGTGGCATTTGCCTTGAAAGCAGCCAATCCAGGACCAAAGGTGGTTGGTTCGAATCCCGGTGTCCCATATGGTCCCCCATGCCTGCCAGGAGCTATTTCTGAGCAGACAGCCAGGAGTAACTCCTGAGCACTGCCGGGTATGACCCAAAAACCAAAAAAAAAAAAAAGTTTGGGTCTCTTGATTCCATTGTTATTGCCTTTGGCTTGGATATTTAGTTCTATCCTTTTTAACACTAAAAATGCACCTGAGTCTGCTTGAACCCTGGCCCCCATCATTTCATATTTTTATTTCTACATTAAATACATGATGTCACACCAGTTTGGCAAATTTTCACTACATGTGACTTAATGAAATTCAAATAACTTTTCCTTTACTCTCACAATCTTGCAAACTCTTGCTTACAGTTAATATACATATACATAATGCATGAGGTCAAAGAAATATAAAGTTATAGCTAGAGAATGTAACAGGATGAACGGATAAAAGGAGACACTTCTGAAAATAAATGCAAGCAAGAAGGATTAAACAAAAGAGTTGCAGAAGAGAGAAAAAGAGATTGTAAAGTGGTACAGTTGGCTGATAAAGTAATGATTGACAAAAATGTCAGAGCAGAATGTATTATCTCTTAAGGACAGGATTATGGTTTCTGTGTTCATTTTCTTTCATTTTAATAATAAAATATTATTTGTTAAAAAAATATCTATGTTAATCCCACTACTAAGGTTCACTCCTAGAAAAATTGGGGGTTATATGTTTTAGACTTACTTTATTAAGGTAAATAAGTGGTCAGATATGAAAGTTCTTGTAAGGTCATAAATTAATAAAGTAAATAATATATATATTTAATGACAATATATACACATAATCTAATATTAAAAACCAATGAATTTGGGAAGAAGGGAACTGAGCCATACCTGGTGGTAGTCAGGGCTTATTCTCGATTCTATGCTCAAAAAAATCACTCTTGGTGAGGCTTGGAGTACAGGGGATGAAACCTGGGTTAGTCACATGCAAGGCAAGTACACTACCTGCTATACTATCTCTCCAGCCCCAAGAGTGAATTTTTCCTTCATTCACAGATTAAAATGTGTTCACTAATCTGGTATAACATTAGAATATTTTAAAAATTGGCATTACTATTTTTCAGCATAAATACATATTTTCAATCTAAAAGTCTAACATCCAAACACCATTATATACCTAAAGTATTACTGTTTCAAGGGTTGTTCAAATTCATAAAGACTTATGAGAACTTTTCTAAAAAAAAAATTTAAATCATCAGTTTTTACTCCAGATATTTGCCATTTTCCCTTAAATGTTAAAATTTCACTGCCAAATTACCATACCTCTGAAGAGCTTTCATTATTGACCTCCACTGTGTTTACAGGAGCTGCTGATGAATCTAAATCAGAACCTTGAGAGCCAACTCTCCCAGGAGTCTGAAAAATAAAGGAGAAAAAGATAAATCAGACTAGATACTAACATATCTTCATTTAAAAATTATAATAACCTAAATAGTAACAAGGATAGTCTTACACATAAAAATAGATGTCATCTCAATAATATCTGAAACAATTCTTTATTGAAGATTGTGTTTAAAACTAACAAACTTTCAATGTGCATTATTTTTTAGCTTTTTTAATTGTTTCCTTTTGTATACAGCATTTTATAACTCACTTTCATAAAATATTTTACTTAATCATAATATGATCTGAGAGACAGGACAAGTGATACTTTTACAGTTGAGGAAATATTCAAAGCAGCTAAGAGTGTGACAAAATTGAACTAATGAATTAATGAAAATCAGAAAGAATCTGTACACTGAAATTCTAATCTTTTTACTCTTCTTATATTTCTCTCTATATCTCTAAATAACTGTAATAATTTGAGTGGTATTAAAGTGACCAAAAAGTGTCCCAAATAATTTTATCTAACGATCCATGTATCACCTAATAACTATCAATCTATCTCCAATACTTGATATTCCATTACCAAAGATACAGTTAGAGAGTTAAAGATCTTTTTGCCATGCCAACATTCATCAAACATTATCATTAATACTTGGCATTACCTTAAAGAAATTAGAAACCTAATGAAAAGTTGGGTAAAACCAAAAAACACAAGTGTGACTCAATCTTCAAAAAAACTTTTACAAACCATCTAAGTGCACACTATCATTACTCCCACTTTACACAAAGAGAGTGCCAGGTGTAGAGACTAGTCTTTGCCTTGTAATGGTAGAACACTTCATCACAAACCACACCATTTCTTGATTGGACCTCACCATCAAAAAGCATCTTAAGAACCCAAGGCCAAGAACAATTTACTATAGTACACATTTGTTTCAAAACCAGGACATCCTATACATCGTGCAATAAATAATTAGCATAAGGGTCAAAGAGCTGAAATGGTAGCTTTGTAAGAAAGATGATGCCCAGGTTCAATCCCCAACATCTCTAGGAACAATCTGAGAGTACAACAATCTTGGAATACTAGGTATGCCCCTCATACCTCCTCCTCCAAAAACAAAAAGAGGGGAAGGAGGATAGTATAGCAATTAGGGCATTTGCCTTGTGTGAGGTCAGCCTGGACTTGATCCATGGCATTCCATATGATCCCCTGAGGAATCACCAGGAGTGATTCCTGAGGCTCAGATACAGGAGTAGACTCTGGGAACGACTAGCCAAAAAAGAAACAAAAATAAAATCATATAAATGCTAAATCATGTTGAGACTGAATGTATGATATAATATGCCATATGATAGAGATGTGACAAGTAATAGTAGTTGATTATGATCCAATTGCTAATCAATTGTACTCGAATGTAACTGTTATAACTGTTGTAGATGCTAGATGCTTAAGATGCTCATGGTGCCTGCAGTTCTTGCCTTTGCCTCCACTGCTCCCCTTGACTCCTACCCCCTTCCACCCTTGAAATCTTCCCAAGCCTTGAGCAGGTCAGCATGAACTTTAAGTAGGATGTTCCCATTACAATCAACTGATAATACACATCTGGCAGTATACAACACCCACATCAGCAAGTTTGCTCAAACTTAAAGAATGAAAACACCAGCTGGAGAATACCCCCCTGGGGGGGGGGGGAGAAGGGGGGAACTGCTATAATTGGAGTGGAAGATGGGTAGACTGTCAGATTGGATACTGTGTTTACACATGGACCAGAAATTGGTCCATTTTACAAACCCTAGTTTCCATATCAACCCTCCCCTTAAGATCCCTTAGGCCTATATAAGATGCCTCCACAACTTGCTTGGGGCCTCTGGTTTCAGTCTGCATGACAGAGCCAGTCACCCCAGCTAGCTGGAATCAATAAGCCTGCTTTGCTGTTTGCATTCCTGTTGAATATGGAGTCTTCATTTGAGGCAGTGGGCCTCCATGGACCCTAACAGTCAGGGTAAATTGAAACTATTTTGAAGTTCATCAACTAAAATAGTCATGAAGGCATCTGCTATCTCAATTTTTCAATTTTAGTGTATCTACCGAGAGGAACTTCCTGATCCCTGCTACATCCAGGACTCCCTCAGTTGCCAATATCAATATAAATCTTTTGCACCCAGTGCCACACAGCTTGTTGCCATCTGCTGTCCTTTTCCCAAACCACGTGGACACTAACATGTGGTTTTAATTTATTGCTGAGATTTCCAGGCAGATTGGCCCAGCACATATCTTAGAAAATATACAGCCTCAGGCCAGAGCAGTGGCACAAGTGGTAAGGCGTCTGACTGCCTTGGACAGACCACGGTTCGATCCCCCAACATCCCATGTAGTCCCGGAAGCCAGGAGTGAGTTCTGAGTGCATAGCATCACCAAGTGTGGCCCAAAAACCAAAAAAATACAGGAAAAAAAAAAAAGAAAATATACAGCCTCAAAAATCAGCCGACTAAACCAAATAATTAGTTGGAAAGTTCTCCTATCATACTTATATAAGTGTACTTGATTAGGAAAATAACCTAAGAGGCAGATATACTTCTAGCCACCTTTTATACAATCAATCCAATGGACTACTTTCTTAAATAACTGTTGGATTACTGATCCTACCCTAATCAGTATTCAGACTGCACCCTAGGGTGGGATCCAGTGATGGGATTACTGGATCACTCTCTACTTGGTATTCCTTCCCCACCCTAGGGTGGGGCCTGGTTCTTGTGAATAAAAGCCTGGGTTTCAGGAAGGAAAGCTCTCATGCTTTATTCTTCCTCCACTAAACTACTTTCCTTCTTAGGAGCAGAAGGTTTGTATGGTAGAATTCCAGGCTTGATTGTTGGAATTCCTGAACCTATTGCACCTTTTCACTGTGTGGATTATTTCCTGCATCACCTATACTTCCAGACTCACATCTCACCAGATTCTAGTTTTGGAGTCTGGAGCCCTGAACATCTGTTTATTATGAATGAATGTTGAACCTTATCAAATGCTTTCTGTGCATATATTGATATGAACATATGGTTTTTAATTTTCCTTTTGTTGTATTTTGTTGTATTTTGAACCATCCTTGTATCTTTTGAATGAATCCTACTTAGTCATTGTGTCTGACTTTCTCGATAAGGCATTGGATGCTATTTGCTAGGATTTTGTTGAGGGTCTTTGCATCTGTGCTTATCAGGAATATTGGTCTGTAGTTCTCTTTTTTGGTGGTATCTGCTTTTGGTATCAGGGTGATGTTAGCTTCATAAAACTATTTGGGAGTGTTTCTGTTTCTTCAATTTCCTGGTAAAACCTGAAAAAGATAGGCAGTAGATCCTTTGGAAAGTTTGAAAGAATTTGTTAGTGAATCCATCTGGGCCTGGGCTTCTGTTGTGGGGAAGAATTTTGATTACCATTTTAATTTCCTCAATAGTGATGGGTCTGTTCAGATATGCTAGATCATCTTGGTTCAACCTTGGGAGTTTATACAAGTCCAAGAATCTATCCACCATTTCTTTCAGGTAATCATATTTTGTGCCATAGAGTTCCCCAAAGTAGTCTCTGACTACCCTTTGAATTTCTGTAGTATCTATAGTAGTCTGCCAGTTTTCATTTCTGATTCAGTTTATTATTGTTTCTCTTCCTTTCTTTGTGAGTTTTGCTAGTGGTTTGTCAATATTGTTTATTTTTTCAAAGAACAAACTCTTGCTTTCATTGATCTTTTGGATTTTTTTTTGGATTTCCCATTCATTGAATTTTGCTCTACACTTTATTATTTCCTTCCATCTTCCTATTTTTGGTTCATTTTGTTGGTCACTTTCCAGTTTTGTTAGTTGTGACATTAAGTTACTGTGTAGGCCCCTTCTCCTTCCTGATAGATGCTTGCAAAGCCATAAATTTTCCTCTTATTAGTACTTTTGCTGTGTCCCACAGGTTCTGATAACTTGTGTTAGCACAAGTTGTGTTATCATAACTTGTGTTATTTGTTCTCATTTGTTGACAGCAATCTTTTGATTTCCTCTTTGATTTTGTCTTTGACCCATTGATTGTTCAGTAGTGAGCTGTTTCATTTCCAGGTGTTAAAATTTTTTCTCTGTGTCTGCTTGTTATTCACTTCTAATTGCAGTGCATTATGATCTGAGAAGGTAGTATGTACAATTTCTATGATCTTTCCTTTAAGTAGATATGGTTCTGTTTTCAAAAAGGTCAAAAGGAAGACTTCTTGGACCAAAAGGTCTCGGAATTTCAACCCTCCAATTGAAAAGTGCTTCACTTGGGGCTGGAGAGATAGCATGGATGTAAGGCATTTGCCTTGCATGCAGAAGGATGGTGATTCGGATCCCAGTATCCCATATATTCCCTTAAGCTTGCCAGGAGCGATTTCTGAGCATAGAGCCAAGAGTAGCCCCTGAGCACTGTCAGGTGTGACCCAAAAATCAAAAAAAAAAAAAAAAAAGGGAAAGGGAAAAGAAAAATGCTTCGCTGACAAGTGGTCCTCCCACTCATTGGTCAGGCTCTTGTAGAATTCCCCTTATTCCTTCTATCTCTAGCTGGTATTTTTTTCCTCTTCTTCTTTCTCTTCCTCTTTTATCTCCCTTCTCCTCAGTTTCATCATCATAGACCATTAATCTTTTCTCCAGGTACTCAATTTGGTCCTCTTATGGATGTAGAATAACTTTTGTTCCTTGATCCATCACACACCATGGAGAAACTCACAGAGGTTTCCCAGGCATATTGCTCATCATAGTTATTCGACTTGCTGATTATCGTCACTTTCACTGCAATCAAGTAGATCAAATAAAACCCAACCCCAAACAGATCAAAAAGATGTCAGCACCTAGGTCCAGAGTGTTAGCACAGCAGGTAGGGTCTTTGCCTTGCATACAGCTGACTTGGGTTCGATCCTCAGTAACCTATATGGTACCCAAAACTACCAGGAGTAATTTCTGAGCACAGATAAAGGAGTAATTTCTGAGTGCCACCTAGTTATGCCCCAAATCAAAAGAAAACAAAAAAGATATTAGAATCTGCCTTCAATGCCTCTATGAAGGCTTTGTCCTGGACTTGAGATGGTGCTGAGGGTATTGATCTGGTAAGTCTTGATAATGCCAATATCCAGGTCCATGATCATGCATTCCTGGTTGTTTATGTGCAGCTTCTTCTCTAAGTCCAGCTTGATGGAGTTCACCAAGCTCTTATAGCAGATCTCAGCATGGCTATAACTTGGAAATGAGTTCCCACAGGAGGAGCTCTTCATTAGAGTAGAGTGTTAAAATAATGATACAGTACATGAGCATTCAGATTACCATCATCTCAAACTCGCGGTCCACGGGCTGCAAATGGCCCTCCGTATAACATTTTGTGGCCCTGCCCTAAAGGTATCTTTTTTTGTTTTGTTTTGTTTTGTTTTAGTTGTTTGGGTCACACACACCCCAATGTTCAAGACTTACTACTGACTTTGCACTCAAGGATCACCCCGACTTTGCCTCCTGCGTCCACCAGGTAAATTGAGTTTGAGACCCCTGATCTAGAAGGTGAATATCTCCCTCTCTTCCTCCTCCTCCATAAGCAAAAAAAAAAAGCACTCAACACAAACAGAGCAAACAAACATAGGAGCAGCTCAAAAAAGGTACACTTTTACCCCTGAAAATCCCAGGAAAGAAATCCCCAGGAAAGCTATATCCCAGGGATATAGCTCAGTTTTAGAATACTAGATTTACATGTATGAGGCCCTGAGTTACATGCCCAGCACAACAAAAAATTAATTACATTCCCAAGGAAAATGTTTTCTTCTCATTTCTTCCTTAGTATAACAAATATCCTCACTTCTTAAAAACTCAAATAGGTATACAAATATTAACACAGATAGCAGTTTTAGACAACAGTTACAAGGTAACAAAAACCTATGTCCATACAAAGCAAACTGTGGTTTAGACACAGAATATTATATAATAAATATATATAGAATATATATAATAGGATATATAGAATATTATATCTAGAATATATATAATATTATATATAGAATATCTAGAATATTATTAGCCTATAATATAAAGGAAATTCAGACACATCCTATAACATGCATGAGATAATATATTAAATAACATGTCAGACACAAAAAGTCCAGTAGTCTGATACCACTTACATTAAGTATATAAAAAATCAAAGTCTTTAAAATAGAAAGTAAAATAATGGTTAAAGGCTAGCCATCAAGGGGAACACAAAGAGTCATTGAAATACAGGGCCTTGATATGTAATGATAAAATTATCTAAAGGTATCTAGTTTACATAAATTGTATACTTGAAAATGATTAAAAACGGTCAGTTTTATATTGCCACAATTTTAAAAATATCAAATTTTAATTTGAAACCTAACTAAACCTCAGAGATACATACAAAACATTATTAGAAATAATTTAACGAGGCCGGAGAGATAGCATGGAGGTAAGGCATTTGCCTTGCACGCAGAAGGATGGTGGTTCGAATCCCGGCATCCCATATGGTCCCTCGAGCCTGCCAAAACTAACTTCTGAGTGCTGCCGGGTGTGACCCAAAAAACAAAGACAATAATAATAATAATAATAATAATAATAATAATAATAATAATAATAACAATAATTTAAGAACATAGTGTTAATGAGATATAGTGAAAGGGGAGAAAAAGCTACTAAAAACTAATAAAATTTATTCCACAACTTTACTAGTAGTAACAGTAGTAATGGCATCAGTGTTCAGGGACCTTATGTAGTGTTGAGATTTGAGCCAGTGTCATGACCTCAGCCACATGCTATGTCAAGCACCTTAACCTTTGTTCAACTTTCTAGTCTGCCACCTTATTTTAAGTCTTAAATTACTTAGGGAAACTAGGAAAGATACTAAAATTTCCTGGAAAAAGCCCCTGTATATCATATTCAAGATCATAGAAAAAGATCTTAACATTTATTATATAGAAATATATCTAACAAAGATAATTTGTTGCTGGTAATTTGGTGCTGGAGAGTAGAGAAGGCAGATCCCTTGACTTCCATGCTTTCATGGGTTTGATCTCCAGCACCCTCTATATCTCGAAAACTACCAGGAGAGATTTTTTTTTATTTGTTTTGGGTCACACCTGGCAGCACTCAGGGGTTACTCCTGGTTCTACACTCAGAAATCACTCCTGGCAGGCTCGGGGGACCATATGGGATGCTGGGATTCGAACCATCGTCCCTCTGCATGGAAGGCAAACGCCCTACCTCCATGCTATCTCGCTGGCCCCCATACCAGGAGAATTTTTTAATGCAAAACCAGGAATACCAATTCAGGCAGGGGATGGGAAGGAGGGAGGGCAGTATTGGTGGCTGAAATGTTGCACTGGTGAAGGGGGGTGTTCTGTTTATGACTGAAACCCAGCTACAACCATGTTTGTAATCATGGGGCTTAAATAAAGAATTATACTAAAAAAAAAAAAAAAAAAAAAAAAAACAGGAGTCTTCCCAGGTATGGGGTTAAGGGACACCCCAGACCGCAGGCATTTTCCCTAGCTTGGGGGGTGCTGGGAGGCTGGGCAGGCCTCCAGCCATTCCCCTATTTCCTCCTGGACTCTAGGCCCGGCCTGAGTGCCACCTTGGGTGGCCTGCTGTGGGTTCCAGGTGGACTCTATTAGGGGTCTCCAGGCTTCCCCCCTTTCCTACTCTAGGAGGAAGAGCAGAGGGAGGGGCCAGGCAGATAGCTGGTTTCTTGTGCTTTGATCCTGGAGGCCGGCTCTTCCCAGGTATGGGGTTAGGGGCACCCCAGACCACAGGCATTTTCCCTAGCTTGGGGGTTGCTGGGAGTCTGGACAGGCCTCCAGCCATTCCCCTATTTCCCCCTGGACTCTAGGCCCGGCCTGTGTGCTACCTCGGGTGGCCTGCTGTGGGTTCCAGGCAGACTCTATCGTGGTCCTCAATTGGATTTTTGAACTAGTTCTAGCATCCCCATAGGCACCAATCTTGCCATGTGATACTGTTCTTCCTTTGCATAGTCACATTAAAATGCGAAATTATATACAAACATGTTCTTATAGAGATGAGAACACACAAATTTTCTTAAACGGTGACAATTGTGTCCACTGTCTTAAGTTAGATTGTTTATTTTCCCCACTTTTTATCTTTTTTTCTCTTTGTGAACTGTTCAATAAGGAACTTCGGTGAAAGAGTCCCTCAGTTTAATGCTTACGTTTGAACCAGGTCATGGAAATTGTTGGACTTGTTCTTACGTCCCCCTTATGCACTGATAACACCAGGTGGCATTATTCCTTGTTTGCATGGGCACATTAAAATGGAAAATACTACACATACAAATAAGTTCTTATCTAATAGAGATAGGAACACACAAATCTAGTGGTGCAATGGAACCTTATATCCTGAACATTGACATGATGACCTGGCACAGGCCTCAGAGGTTTGGGCATTTTCCAGTCACCCCTGAACCAGGGAAGCCTTCTACGAAACATCCAAAGTATCTATGACATCACCTGGAAGCAATTCTCTACCAGGGAAGACCCTACTGCTGCTCTGACATCAATTTACTCAAAAGAGTCTTCCCTTAACACTGAGAAGATTTAAACAACAACAACAACCTGCATACTGGACAGGGCTTTCTGCATTGCCCTTTAATTGTGAGTTGAAATTAGATGCCGCTCCGCACCATCCTGACTTCAATGTAGGATATACAGATTCCAGGACCTTCAATACAGAAACAGGATATCAGCAGAAGAGACTGAAAAATATAACTGTATGGGCACTACAAACAATGACCAGGATTGGACAAACTAGTTTGCTTGGAGCCTAGAAATGGTCTTATGTCAGGATACTTCAGGGGTAAGGTCTCCTTGTGCTTAGGCCAAAAGTTTTTCCTTTCCATGACCCCCAAACTTTGGTGGGCCTATGCAAATGATAATTGCCACTCTAACATTGTTTATACAGTGCTCCTTTGACTCTAAACCTTTAAGAAACCACTAGTAAAATTATCTGGAACTGCAAAAATAATGGTTTACATTAGTGTTAACATATATGCTTTTAGTTACACTAGCAATCTGGGGGAGAAAGGAGGGAGAAAGGGATATATGCTTGGGAACAGGGATGAAGGAAGGACAACACTGGTGGTGATGGATATTCCCCTGATTCAATGTTAATATGTACCTAAAATACTACTGTGAAAGATATGTAAGTCATTATGATAAAAAAGTTGTTTTTATTCAGAAATGTTCTTTGACTTACATGTATTATTATATTATATTAATTATATGTTATGTTATGTTATGTTACTATGTTATGTCAGTTTACCTCAATATGTTAATCAATTTTGTTTCTTAAATAAATTCTTACAATAAAAAAACAGGAATACCACTGGGTGTGGCTCAAAACCAACAATAAAAACC
Source organism: Suncus etruscus (assembly GCF_024139225.1). Taxonomy (NCBI): domain Eukaryota; kingdom Metazoa; phylum Chordata; class Mammalia; order Eulipotyphla; family Soricidae; genus Suncus; species Suncus etruscus. The sequence goes on from NC_064858.1 coordinate 47,394,718, forward strand.
TAATATGGCTAAGGATATTTGATAAAATTATGCAAAAATTATAAAATTAAAATCCACCCTACATATTATTATCTTTTATCTTTTATGATGTAAAATTCCCTGAAAAATAGACAAATAATCAGTTAAACTTGCAATTCTGGTTCCCAATGACAGACTGTGAAACTCTGAAATACAAAAACTGGGAGAGGGGTTTACTTTCAAAAACACTGCAATACATTACTCAGTATAACTAATATTGACAACAGCAGCCTCAGCTAATACTTCTAAAAAAGACATGAGGTTAAGATGGTCCTTTATGTAAATCTAGTCAAGATAATGGAATAATTCTTTGTATCTCCACCCATCCTACCCCAGGACAACAACCTATATTGAAGTGGAGGCTGCTTCCAAGAAAAGGACATAATCTTGGGTTCAGCAGCTTCCTTCTTAATGGACAGCACTGTTCTAAAGGAGAATCTTGGTGTGCCACACCAAAACAGTCACTCTGATGAATGCACCTTCCTTGCATTTGAGATACTTGTAGAAATGCATGGATATAATGAGAAAGGGAAGGCAAAGAGCTACATAGGAAAAAAAGTTCTGATAGCCTACCACTAGTCACATACCATGATAGTCACCTCAGATAAATTATCATATTGTGTAAGAAATCAATCTTGCTTCCTGAAGACATTTTTCCCTCAACAAAGTTACTAGAAAATATGGCTAGGAATTGGCCCAATGGCTAAGGCACCTCTCTTGCAAGCACAAGGCCAAGATTAACCTTGGTATCATCACATATACCAAATGTAATCATCAAAAGTCTGCCATTATACCTGGCAAGTTTTGTCTGTGAGCTCTAGCACCACAGCCATATCTTTCGATGCTGCAGCTACTAAATAAGTACCAGTACTAAAGGGTGAAATCCTAGTAAGCAACATAGCTAAGAAATGTGTGAGCATTGTGGCTAGCAATTTAATACCCCATAAGCACATGTTCACACACAACCCAAATGTACTAAAGTACAACTAAAGAGTAGATCAGCCCGGGAAGCACATGTATAACAATGCAACTAAAGGATCACAGTCTGTAGTAAACATCAAAGCTGAGTGTTCAGTATTGCAAACCCTACAAACCAACTACAACTACCACAACCAAATGTATACAATCATATATGTTGTCATCACAACACTGTCCAGAAGAAAAGATAGATAATATAGGCAGTCATAAAATACCAAAGAATGGCTTTTCTTTCTTGATCTGGAGGCTAGCTCTAGCCGGCATGGGGTTTGGGGAGACCCCAGTTCGAAGGCCTTGTGTGAGCGACCGAGCACCCACATGTTTAATGGAACTCTGAATGGATTTTCCACCGTCTGATTCAAGCCACAAAAAGTTTGCATAGCCCCAAGCCAAAAGAACACTGCAAATAAATTTAGCTCACCACAGAGAATCTGGCTTAACTAGATTCCTTAATCTTTCCATGGAACCTGTTTTTGTAACTGCTCTCATAAACGTAATTATAGATAGGTTTTTGTAAGGTTTAAACTGTAATCCTTATTTGCTTGCACAAAAGAAAGATCTAATAAGGATTTGCTTCCCCTCCCCCCATCCTGCCAGGTTCCTCCTTATCCTTCCCGCCATCAAAATGTGTCTATGCTCCCATTGGTTAAAATCGTTGTACCTGTACAAATCTGATTGGCTTAAATTTCAATCCTATGTTGTTGCTCCTCCCACTGAAGCAGGGCATAAAAACCCTCCTCGCTCCCTCAATAAACCTCTTGACAGGAACTCAGCTTGAGCGCTTTATTAACTTCTGCGGCTTAATTTTCTAGGTGTTCACAAAAGAGCTTAACACTTGCGAATTATTTGTATTCGCCTTCTACCTTCTGTCCTGGTTGAGAGAAAGCTGCTGGCCGGAAATCTCTCCCATTAAAGGGCAGAAGCGGAGGCGGGTACAGCCTTGTCCCTAGCTTGGGGTGCTGGGAGCCTTGGTAGGCCCCCAGCCATCCCCTCTCCTGCCCCCCGGCCTCCAGGCCTTCCCTGGGACCCAGCCCAGGCAGCCAGAAAAGGTGGGTCCAAATTGGGGGGGGTACTGAGAGCTGCTCATTTTTATTAAGGCAGTCTCTGGCAATTTGAACAGTCTACATGTTCAAAACCATGCGGGGGCGATAGCCCCCATGTGCACAGTAAATATTAATAGTATTTCCTATCCTTCAGTTATGTGTTGTGTATGTAGAATGTCCATCTTGAATTCTGCCCCTTCGCGCACCCCTGAAAGCTCATTTTCACTCCTTAACTCTATCATCCCCAAGCATCAGTACCCCCCATTTACCCTTTTTAACTTCAGTATTTCACAGTCCCAATCACACACCAAAGTGGTGCACTGGATTTAACAACCCCCAACTATTTCAAAAGGCATAAAATAGACACGTATGGCTTTTGAATATTTTATGTCTATTTTCTTTGACAACTATAACTCTTACTAAATATTCTCTTATACAGTGAAGATTTTCCCCACTTTTTATCTTTTCTTCTCTCTGTGAGCTGTTCAATATGGAATTTTTGGTGAAAGAGTCCCTCAGATTAATGCTTATGTTTAACCATGTCATGGGGATTTTTGGACTTGTTCTTGCAGCCCCCATATGGGCCTATAACGCCATGTGGCATTGTTCCTTGTTTGCATAGGCACATTAAAATGGGAAAATACTATACATACAAATATGTTCCTATCTAATAGAGGTAGGAACACAGAAATCTTGTAGAGTAATGGGTCCTTACACCCTGAACAGGTGAGGCACAGGCCTCAGAAGAATGGGCATTCTCCATTCACCCCTGAACCAGTGAAGCTAACTATGAAACATCCAAGGTCATTTATAACATCATCTGGAAGCAATCCTCTACCAGGGAAGACCCTACCGCTGCTCTGACATTGACCTGCTCAAAAGAGACTTCCCTCAACACTAAGAAGAAGTGACAACAATGACCTACTTGCAGGACAGGGCTCTCTGCATTACCCTTTTATTGTGAAGTGAAACTAGCTCTACACCACGCTGACTTCAATTTAGGATATGCAGATTCCAGGATCTTTAATACAGAAACATGATACCAACAACAGAGACTGTAAAAAATAAAAGTGTATTGGCACTACAGACAATGACTTGGATTGGACAAACTAGTTTGCCTGGAGCCTAGAGTTGGTCTTCTGCCAGGAAACTTCAGGGGTAGGATCTCCTTGTATTTAGGCCAAGGCTTTTCCTTTCCATGTCCCTCATATTTTGGTGGGCCTGTGCAAATGATAGCTGCAACTCTAACACCGTTTATATGGTGCTCCTTTGACTCTAATCCTTAAAAAAAAAGCCCACTTAAACTTTTGTAATTAACTTAAACTAATATGCATGGGCAAGGAAATGTAAGAAAATACTATATCTTCAATGTTTAAGAAGTTACATAAGTTTTATGGCCTTAGATTGCTTTGTGTACTGCTAAGAAATGTTATAACATACTACAATCTGGGGACTTGAAGGACAAAGTAATTGTACATGGGTTCTATTTTATTTTTCTTAATGTTCTTTGGCTGAAAGTTCAAAATTAAGGTATCAGCAAGGGGTTTTCTTCTAAGAATTCTGTTTATGGGTGATTGTCCTTCACTGTAACTTTACCTTCTCCTCTTTCTTTACATCTTTGTTCTCATAATTAAAAATAAATTTATGGGCCTGGAGAGATAGCGCAGCGGCGTTTGCCTTGCAAGCGGCCGACCCAGGACCAAAGGTGGTTGGTTCGAATCCCGGTGTCCCATATGGTCCCCCATGCCTGCCAGGAGCTATTTCTGAGCAGACAGCCAGGCGTAACCCCTGAGTATCGCCGGCTGTGGCCCAAAAACAAAAATAAATAAATAAATAAATAAATTTATAAAAATAATACCAAAGAATGAGGGTGAAATGAGAAAAGTGATAGAAAAGAGCAATATAGTAGGTGGTATGAAAATTGGGGGGTGGCTGGGGCCAGTTCAATAATACAGTTGGGTAGGGCATTTACCTTGCATGCCACCAATCCTGGTTTGATGCCTGGTATTCCATATGGTCCCCTGAGCAACCCAGGAGTGATTCCTAAGTACAAGACCAGGAGTAACCCCAGAGAACTGCCAGGTATGACCCAAAAATCAAAAAAGAAAAATAAATAAATAAAATTGGAGGTAGGGAGAACATGCTAAAAATAGGTTGAACAGTATCCAGATGTATTAGGATTCATTATATAACATCAGAAAAAATTTGAATTAACTTGCAGATTCATAATCCTATTATTTCTTTAATTAGCAGCTATTTTGTCCTATAAATTCTTTAGATCCTAGTTTAATATATTGTTGTGGTACTGGGGATCACATACATATAAGGGAAGTACTGATAAGCAACATTACTGATCTTCCTAAAAAAGTCTTTTGAGATAATACTCATTGTACTATCTCTCCAGTCCCTGGCTCGATTTCACTGGGACCCTTCTAGGCTCTTGGATCTAGGTGAATGCACTCTTCAAATCTGGAAAATTCTGATCTATTATTTCTTTAACTAGTGGGTCATCAAATTTGCCTTCCTTTTTCTCAGGTCTCTAATGATTCCTATATGGTATCCTTGAACTCATGCAATAGTTCTGTTGTCTTCTAGAGGTTTCTAGAAAATCCCTGAATCTTTCCTCTGTTTCTGTTATTATCCTACTCAGATCTATTAAAATTTTTAAATCACCCATCTCTTCTAAGAGTCATAAGAGAATAATGGAATATTAAAAAATTCCATGAAACTAGCATCTCACCAAGACTACTCCAACAAAATAGATTTTAAGAAATAATACAAATTATTATACAGACAAAAGCTTGGGAAATCTTAACCTTAAAATCACCTTTACAAGAAGTATCAGAGGAATTTCTTTAAAAGATAAGGCAGGAGGTGGAGGACGGGGCGGAGAGGAGAAAAAAAGGATAAGGCAAAGTTATCAGCAACACTGAGTATGACATTTGTTTGTAGCTCATATAAATACACTCTACAGAACATGTTTATTCCATCAACCTATGTAAATTCCCCCAGAGATGTCAGTTCTTACACTGTGCATTCAACTCCAACTACAAATATATTTTTTTACAATTTTATTCAATTTTACTTTATTCTATTACTTTACGTTAGTCAAATATTCCACCAACATCTCTGTTAAACACACCACTCACATTAAAATTTCTATATATTTCTTGATTCAGTGAAATTCAATCTGTTCTCTAATTTCAAAGGAATTATTCAAACTATCATCATCCAGTCTGTCAAAGAGATCATGCATCCAAAAAGACAATCTGAAAAAAGGAATTCTGACTCAATAAAAAGACTTGAAAATCTTAAAATAAAAAAATCCAAATGAGGGACCAGAGAGATAGCACAGCAGTAAGGCGTTTGTCTTAAATGCAGAAGGATGGTGGTTCAAATCCCGGCATCCCATATGGTCTCCCAAGCCTACCAGGAGCAATTTCTGAGCATAGAGCCAGGAGTAACCTCTGAGTGCTGCCAGGTGTGACCCAAAAATCAAAAAAAAAAAAAAAAAAAAATCCAAATGATTCGAATATGCAATCACTTTAGGTACTACTGTTCCTTTCCAGATATATTAACACTTAATGGAGTCAACCTCTCTACAGAGTCATCAAGTAGTCAACAAATGTGATAAATTTTCAGAAGCACTATTTGTTATAATGGCCAGCGCAGGTATGGAGTTATGTCAAAATTAGCATGAAATAAGGTATAGAAACTGGAGCATAATGAACTGAGTGTCAAAACAAAAATTCCACCAGAAATCAAGCACTAGTTTAAATTGCTGAGCCATAGATAGTACAGCAGGTAAAGCACTTACTTTGCATACAGCCATCCCAGGTTCAATCCCCAGCATCCCTGAGCACCATCACTAAGTATTCTTAAGCACAGAGCCAGGAGTAACTCCTGAGTATTGCTGGGTATGGCCCCTAACCAAAAAGAAATAAAGTGCTAAGAAAGAGAAGAAAAAAATTGCTACAGCCCTAATTTCTAAGAAATAAAATAAGAAAAATAAAAAAAACTTAAGAAAAAATTTTAAACACTACCCTAACACAGCTCAGTCTAGTCGAGAAGTAAAATAAATTTAAAAAAAAAATTTTTTCTACAGATTCACAGTATATCTATTCTATACTGAATGTTTACTAATTGTTGGATACTATGGTGAATACTTCATGAATATTATTTCATTTAATACTTATACAATACTATGAAGAACCTATTTTCTCAAGTTATAAATAAAGCATCAAGGTCTCAGAAAAAGATTAAAATCTTGCACAACCCAGGAGTGATGATGGTCCAATTCCAAAAGCCTATATTTAAACAGTATGGAGTGGTTTGGAAGAAGGGAGAATAAAAGAGAAGCAACTGCAATTATTAACTGAGTGATTTAAAAATGGAAGGACATTAAATCAACTGTTTCTACAAGGAAATAAAAGGAAGATCAGGACTAGAGCGATATAGCACAATGGTTGATTGTTTGCCTTGTACACGGTCATCCTGGATTCAAGCCTGAGCATCCCATCAGGTGTGACCCAAAATCAAAAACAAAACAAAAAAGCTCAAAATGTGATAAATTTTCAAAAGCACTATTTGTTATAATGGTCAGTGCAGGTATGAAATTATGTCAAGATTAGCATGAAATAAGGTATAGAAACTGGAGCAAAATGAACTGAGTGTCAAAACAAAATCTCTGGACTTCATTACTCACCTCCTATGAGCACTGAGTAATTACTATGAAGGAGTGATTCACTTTTTGTAGAGATTACCTAGGGAAAACATTTTGGATATTATCCTTATAACAAATTTGATCTTTTATTATGTATTTATTTAGTTTGGGGGTCCACCTGGTGATGTCCAAGGATTACTCCTGGCTCTTCATCCAGTAATGACTCCTGGCTTGCTCCTGGGACCATATGGGATACCAGTGATCAAACCCAAGTTGGCTGCGTGCAAGGCAGTACTACAGCTCTGGCCCTGATCCTTTTCTTTTTAACCCCATGAGTTTTGTTTCTTTATTGTGGGGCAACACAAAGCAGCACTCAGGAATTACTCTTGGCAGGCTCAGAGGACCAAATGGAATACCAAGGATTGAACCCAGATTGGCCTCATGCAAGTAAATAGCAGTCAAGCCCCACCCCTTGAGCTTTTACTGTATACAGTATAAAATCCAATACATTTAAAGGGGGCAAAATAGGGGCCACACTTAGCTGCACTCAGGACTTATTTCTGTCTCTGTGTCTAAGGATCACTCCTAATATGGCTCAGGAGATCACATGGGGTAGCAGAGTCTGAACCCAGGATGGCCAGATCTAAGGCCAGAGCCCCAACCAACAATACTCTCACTATAACCCAGTCCAAAACCCTTTATCATTATCCTCACTCAAATGGAAAAATACTCATAATCCTCCAGGCTGTATTGCCCAGTATCATACTGAGATAGTATTTGTTTTATACTGAAGCAGGGATTTTCCTAGCACCTGTCCCTCAAATTCCTTCTTTCCCCTGCTCTTCTCGTCGGCCATTTCCAAAGTTTACAAAGCCTCCAACAATCTCTATTCCTTGTCTGTTCCTTCCCCAACCCTGTCCTAGAACTGCATTTACTTTATGCACATAAAATCTTGTGTACATCTAGTAATAACATATAACATTGCTTTATAATTATCTAGGTTATCTGTCTTCCCATTAAAACTCCTAAGTTTTTTATCCCAAAGCTCAACACAGTAATTAGCACAGAATAAAATGCTCAACAGCATAACAAGTGAGTATCTATGAAAATACAAAAATAGAAATGTTTTAAAAGATTAAAAAAAAAATAGGGACCGAAGAGATAGCACAGTGGTAGGGGTGTTTGCCTTACACACGGTTAACCCAGGACAGACCCAGATTCGATTCCCAGCATCCCATATGGTCCCCCGAGCCTGCCAGAATTTATTTCTGAGTGCAAAGCCAGGAGTAACCCCTGAGCGCAAAAGGGTGTGGCCCAACCCTCCCCCCCAAAAAAGATTAAAAAATAGAGAAAATGTTCCTTGAAGAGATTTAAGGTACATATAATAACTAAACACCAACACTAATAACAGTGTTAACAGTGATAACAGCAAACATTTAGAAAACTTACTATGTGCCAAATACTATTGTAAAAAAAAATTGTGGGGGGGTTAACAATTTTACTGAGAGAAGGTTCTATCTAATTCTAAGGAAAAATGTGGGCTAAGAGAGATAGAAAAGGGAGCCAAGAGGTAAAAAAAAAAGGGGGGGGGGAGAAAGGATAAAGAAAAGGGAGGGCAAGGAAATAAGAAAGAGAGGAAAAAGGGAGCTGTGCACCCTAAAAAAGATACGGAGAGGGGCCAGAGAGATAGCACAGTGGTAGGGTGTTTGACTTACAAGCGGCTGACCCAGGACCAATGTTGGTTTGAATCCCAGCATCCCATATGGTCACCCATGCCTGCCAGGAGCGATTTCTGAGCACAGTGCCAGGAGTAACCCCTGAGCGCTGCTGCCAGGTGTGGTCCAAAACCAAAAAAAAAAAAAGGGCATGGGCAACCAAAGAATGAAGCAAAGAAAGAGAATTTATACGTTCCAGGCAAGTAAAAAGGGAACTGCCACAGGTTTAAAAAGAATATTAGCCATTTTATTTTTCCCCCTTTTTGCAGGACTTGAGATTGAACACAGGAACTCGCTTAGACATGCAGACATGCAAGGCCTCTTTCACAAGGGAATCACATCTCACAATCTCAGCGAAAGTTTTTTGTTTTGTTGTGATTTGCTTTTTGGGTTTTTTTTGTTTTTTGCAGTCCCAGGATTGAATATATTATCTCCTGCATGAACATTTAACCATTGTACCACATTCTAGACTCTGTTGCTATATAACTTTTTTTTTTTTTTTTGGTTTTTCGGGTCACACCCATTTGATGCTCAGGGTTACTCTTGGCTAAGTGCTCAGAAATCGCCCCTGGCTTGGGGGACCATATGGGACGCCGGGGGATCGAACCGCGGTCCTTCCTTGGCTAGTGCTTGCAAGGCAGACACATTACCTCTAGCGCCACTCTATATAACTTTTACATGTATTAATTTATTTATTCTTTCTAACTATCAGTAAGAGTGCTATTATTATAATAAAGCTAATTAGATGCAGATATATCAAATAACTTATCCAGTCACACAACTAGTAGCAGATGTGCAGAAAATCCATCTCTGGCAGTCTTAGGTTAGTAGTAGGAGATGGTTGACTTTGAGACCACATCCACTGGTGCTTTTAAACTTCCAGTCCTTAAGTGCAGAAGTCACATCTGGCAATGTCTTGGCAGACCAATTTCCCAGGGATTGAACAAAGGTCAGTCATAGTCAAGAAAAGTGCCTAGGGCCCGGAGAGATAGCACAGCGGTGTTTGCCTTGCAAGCAGCCGATTCAGGACCAAAGGTGGTTGGTTCGAATCCCGGTGTCCCATATGGTCCCCCATGCCTGCCAGGATCGATTTCTGAGCAGACAGCCAGGAGTAACCCCTGAGCACTGCCGGTGTGACCCAAAAACCAAAAAAAAAAAAGAAAGTGCCTAAACTCCTGTAATAACTATTCATCCCTAGGAGTGAATTTCTTTATTCACTAATTATTTAGCTCAAGCAAAAGACCAACCGATCTTAGCTCTAGCCTTTATTCTTTTATATCTTTTTTTTTTTTTTTTTTTTTTGGCTTTTGAGTCACACCCAGCGGCGCTCAGGGGTTACTCCTGGCTCTAGGCTCAGAAATCACTCCTGACAGGCTCAGGGGACCATATGGGATGCCAGGATTCAAACCACAGTCCTTCTGCATGCAAGGCAAACGCTTTATCTCCATGCTATCTCTCTGGCCCCGATTCTTTTATATCTTAATCTCTTTATCATTAACATATTAAAAATAAATTTACACAAAAATACACTTCTTAAAATATGCTTCAATAAGCAATAAATTCACCAAAATCAAATATACCTTTAATGTGGAACACCTTTCCTAGCAACATGAGGTAGTTTAGACCAGACTAATCATATTGTATAGTCCTAAGGACTCTTAGTTCTTTTCTTTCTTAACACTCATCCAATAATACAACCAGATAATTTTACCATTTTTTGACCAATTCTGCTCTCCTCTAAACAGTAAGTGCTGTAAGAATCACATCTTTTTACTCATTCTATATCCACATTCTATATCTATACCAAATGTTCAGAAAATATGTTCAAAAGGTTTTGCTGTTCATCATTTTTTAAATTTGATCAGACTGTCTCATCCCAATACAATTGATCAGTACCAAAAAAATTAAAATCGCTCATCTGACCTCTGCTAAGACTATGGCTTTTAAGCATGACAATCTTCCTAAAATATTCTTTCAACACTTAACAGGTTTCAACACTCCTACTAGGTGCTTAATGAAAACTAGAATATATCTCCAATATATAAAACTTGGCTCATTAATTAGTGCTAATTAAAAACACTTTATAGCAGAGCATTCACTTTCCATTTTCTTTGAAAGCGTAAGATAAAAAAAAAAAAAAAACATATGTGGGATACTGAGAGATAGCTCAATAGGCTGGGCCCATGCTTTGCAGTCAAGAAGGCCAAATTAGATCCCTGGCACCTCATGATCCCCCAGGACAGAGGAGTAGAATCCTGACCCTCTTCCCAACTTTTCCCCCCATAAAACAAACTCACAAGTGAAATTTACAGATGAAATTTTCCTCTTTATAGAAGGAATAAAAGGCATTTTTATCACAAGAGAAAGAGATTTTGGGACAAAGAAATCTGTAGTTGTTAAGCTAACCATTTTCTGCCTTTTTCCTTACCATTTACTAGCTCTAACTCAAATTTTAGTCCTGTCAAAGAAGTTTTATCTAAAAAGTGTAAATACTTCCTGCTCTGATCACTTCTTCAATTTAAGATTTCCTTAATATGTAAAAACTTAGGAACACATGTAAACTTTCATCCTGTTAATTAGCCAGCTAACACACATAAGCCAGCTATACACATAAGCAAGGGCAACAACATGCAAAATATAGTACATTGTTTAATAAAATCTCACTGATTCCCGAGTACTGTAAGGATAAAGTCCAAATTTTCAGTTAGAATTGTCTATTACAGAAAAGAAAATAAGAGCCAGACCTTGATCTCTGATACCATTTCCCACTGAAAGAAATAGAACTCCTGGGAAATTACAGGACTTAAGGCAGGTAAAGGGTAGGTAATAGAATGAAATATCTTTTTATCTTTATGTTTCTTGTTTTGTTTGGGAGCCATACCCAGCAATGCTCAGGAATTATTCCTAGCGCTGCACTCAAGAATTACTCCTGGCAGTTCTCGGGCACCATCTGGGATGCTGGAGATTGAACCCAGGTTGTCCAGTGCTTTACCCACTATACTATCTTGAGGCCCAAGATTAAAATATTTTGATATTTAGTCTAGGATATGGCTCAATGGCCTATGTGACAACTTTGCAAGCAAGAGACTGAATGTTTGGTCCCTGGCACCAATGCATACACCAGATGTGATCCTGGCAGTTCTACTGTGCAAGATTCCCTGGTGCCATAAATCAGTTCCAACTATGCTACAATAAGATGTGTACAAGCACTACAACTCAAGTTTGCAAGTACCACAAGTAAAAGTAGTGTAACACCTCCATCTCCTCCACCCACCCACCCCCTGTCAGAAGCACAACTCAGAAGTACAACCAGGAAGCAGCAGAGAGGAGTGTGCAAGTGCCATAAATGATGTGCTATATAGCAGGGTGAGTACCATAACTAAGTGTATAAGCACCACAACTATGTGTGTCTGAGACCCTCAGTTATCATGACAATATTGTTTTGTTTTTTATCATGACAATATTGTTTTGTTTTTATTTTTTGGGTCACACCCGGCGGCGCTCAGGGGTTACTCTGGCTCTGTGCTCAGAAATCGCTCCTGGCAGGCACTGGGGACCATATGGGATGCTGGGATTTGAACTACCATTGGTCCTGGGTCAACTGCTTGCAAGGCAAATGCCCTACCACTATGCTATCTCTCTGGCCCCAGGAAAGGAGAATTTTAAAATTGCACTATAACCGAAAAAAGAGGCTGCATGCAGATAATAAGAGTGTATATAAAGGAGAGAAGAATTTTCCACTGTCCAAATGTGAAAGTATTTGAACACCAAAATTAATGAGTTATAACTCACCAATTTAATGAGTTATAAATCCTTTATGTACAGGCAGCCTTCAAAGCAAAGCTCAGGAAGCACAGAGGCCCTTCCAGGTGATTCTTAGCCAACTAGGCCAGAGGTTCATTATGAGGACCACAAGGTGCAGTGCTGCTTGGACCCTACAGTACCAGCGATTACACACACTGCTCTGTTGATGTTCTGGGGTTTCCTATGTCAAAGTCAGTTGGTGCTCTTGGGTCTCTATGGCTGAACCTGAGATGGTTGCATAGAAGACACACACACACACACACACACACACACACACACACACACACACACACATCTTAATCCTTGTTTTGCTAGCGACTGACCACTACATTACATAAATTCTCGTCTCCCATCTCCTATCCTTCTCTCCCCCTTTTCCTTCATGCTTCTTAAATCAGAGACCCTTTACCATAAAAAACTTTCAAGTTAGACAACTATAAAATTAAATCAGTTTTTCTTCAGCAATAATCATGAAACACCTACCTAAAATTCACAAAATAAATGCACTTAAATAGTACCAATATACCTGGGAGACAGCTGAAAGGGCTCTAGCAGGACATGCTGCTTTGTAGGAGGATGAGAGGTAGGGACTGGGAGTCAGCAATCTCAGTCATATGGTCCACCAAGTCCAGTGGAAAAGAGTCCCCTTGCACTATCAGAAGGTATAGTTTAAGAACAAAAAGTGTGGTTTTTTTCTACGTGTTAAACAAAAAAGCAAACAACAACAAAATAACTAACTAGAAAATTAAGAGTCTTAAGTATATGGCCAAAAAGTATTTTAAATTCCCATCTCTTTTCAAAGGATTAAGCAAAATATTCAACACAAAATTATTAGAACTACTTATTTTTTTCAGATCTTTTTAAGCACTAAAGAGACAACTTTTAATAAGTCAATGGAAAGAAATAAAAAAACTAAATTTTCTATCAAGTACCCTGGTTATCTTGTTGGTGATGTTTAAAGGTTCATTCATAATGATAATTAGCTATAAGAAAACTCTAGTTTTTCTTTCAAAATTCTTTTCAGAGACCAAAGAGCTATATAGTGCTAGCTCTTATTGCTATATAGGTACTTGCTGGCCTTGCATGAATTGCTATTGACCCCAGTCAAAATTTCAGGCACCACATTTGGGTTCCCGGAGCAATACAGGGGTTACACCTGAGCATAGACTAAAGACTAACCCCTGAACATTTCCAAGTATGGCACAAAAATAAAAAGATAACTAAAATGGGGTAAATTATAAGAATGGTATATGACCTAATTTAAAGATGAAATTGAAATACTACTTGTGAAATAGAAATATATGTTCTAGGTTCTATACCAGTAATACAATACAAATAACAAAATTTCTGAGACTTTTCTAAAAATGCCAGTATTAAATGCTAAGTGTTAACAATAGTCTATCTTCAAGATAAAAGCTGAAGGTATTGGGGCCGAAGCAGTGGCACAAGCGGTAAGGCATCTATCTGCCTTGTCCATGCTAGCCTAGGATGGACGGCAGTTCAATCTCCGGTTGTCCCATATGGTCCCCCAAGCCAGGAGTGATTTCTGAGCACATAGCCAGGAGTAACCCCTGAGGATCACTGGGTGTGGCCCATAAAAAAAAAAAAAAAAAAAAACTGAAGACATTAAAGGATCCCCCATGTTCTTTTTTCTGCAGTCTCATCTCCCATCAGCCCCTGCACAAACTTCACATTGTAAATTATTCATGTTTCCCCTAACACTATCTATCCTTTCTGTGATTTCACGCCTTGCCAATGCTCTTCAGTGCCCTTTAGAGCTGTGGCTATGCCCTCCTCCATGAAGTTTTCCTGCTCACCCCAAAATCCTGTCTCAATGTGGTTCCCAGAGCATTCCTCACTCTTCTGCCACATACACAGTAATTATCAATTGTCCTTGACAAACAAGTTGAAGAGATTAAGCTCAAGTACAAGGAACACACCAAACTTACTGAGCATCACAGTCTATGCCTAGTTTGCTTAAAACATGCTTATAACTTAGAAACTACTGCTAAGCGCAATCATCAAACACAGAGCCTATTTTATAACAAAGCACTGAACATCTTATGCAATTTGTGAAATTATATGATGTGGCTGATGGAGAATTGCAGCTCACTGCTACTGCACATCATCAGTAGAGTATTGTATTTTGCTAGCTTGAGGAAAAAATAAAATTCAACATGTGAGTACAGTTTCTAGAGAAAGAGTATTGTTTTCACTCCATTCATCCAAATAAATGGCTGAAGCATAAACTGGAGCTCCTCTGTATTTTTCAGATGTCCTCATCCCAAACCAGGCTCTGAGTTCTAAAAGGAACCCCATATTTTGCCTATCTGTTTTTCAGACCCTAGCACAAGCACAATGACACTAAATTTCAGTACCTAAAATAAATAAAAGTTAAGTAGCTGTGAGAAAGAGTCTTTGTCCTACAAAAGAGAGTAATTCACTTAACTCAGTGGTACTGAAGCCCAGACAGTTTTGCCTCTAGAGTCACTTGGTCTAAAGGTATTTCTTGTTGTCACGGTAGCAAGAAGACAACTTTGGCAGAAGCTACTCTTACAACAAAAAGTTTCCAGGCACAAGTGCCACAGTTGATTTTTTTTAGTTGATGTGGTAGCAACTCGGGGCCTCAAACCTATGCTAAGGCATCCCTGGCCTTAAGAAAGCTTGAGAAACTCAGTCATTAACTGACTTACTCATAGGTGAGGATTTCACAGCACAACTCAGCCATCAGTACAATGAATTCAGTTCTGAAGGTTCAATGGAAACTTCTGTTAACAGTTGCTGTGTAGGCAACAACACGAAAAATGACCTTTATATAATCCTAATGCTTAACAACATTAAACCAAGAATAGTGGAAAACATTCCACATTTTGAAAAGCTAATCTATAACCACCAGAAGCTACTACTCTTGAGTCAGTAAACTACTTTGTGTCCTTAACCAACTTTACCACAGGCAAACAAACTACTATTACCCTTACCAATTTAACACAGACAAACTACTTTTCCCTTTGCAGAACTGGGAGAGAAAAATGTAATCTCTGATTGAGGAGCAATCAGAAGTTCCTGAAGCTCCTAGGTTCCTAGGAGATAAAATTCTCCCACTACTGAAAATCACGCACAGATGTCTTCATTGGGAAGAGGGGTGGGCCCTAGGGGAGCAAAAGACAGCTAAAAAGGGCACGACCTTGTTAACTGTCAAAATCATCACCTTATCAAGATTTTATGTATTTCAAACAAACCGTTGCAAAAATGCATCAAATATCAATGTGGGGTGGCAAATGCAAAAAGTTCACTATTTCTCCAGTTGGCACATCAGCGATTTTCACATGGTTGAGTGTTCACCAAGTTGTTCAGACTACTCTAGTATAGCAGATGACTCAACTTCTTCCACACATTCTTTGGCTGAAGACTACCAATTTCCCAATTTATCTTGTCTTTCTTGAACCAACTAACCTCCCCAACTATTTAACCATGAAAAAGACTGTGTTTATATGGCATTTTAAACCAGTTATCAAAGAAATGTTTTCATTTAAAAAAAAAAGTGCTACTCAGAACAGAAACTAAAGTTTACAGAAAAAGTTCTCAATGAGGGGCCGGAGCGATAGCACAGAGGTAGGGCATTTGCTTTGCACGTGGCCTATCCAGGATTGATCTTGGTTTGATCCCTGGCATCCCATATAGTCCCCCCGAGCCAGGAGCGATTTGTCAGCACAAAGCCAGGAGTAACCTCTGAGCGTCATAGGGTGTGGCCCAAACAGCAAAAAAAGAAAAAGAGAAATTTCTCAATGATGTTATTTGAGGAACAATATTCCTTAATGACATGATAGCACAAACTTAAAAAAAAATACCCACCTGCAGCTTTCCAAAACTCTCATCTTTATTACTCCAAGATTTCGTTCTTGTATGGCTAAAAATATGATAGCTGTATTGGAGTGATAGGACAACATCTAAGGCCTTAACCTCAAAGCACTCAGGTTCAATCCCTGGCAGTGAGCATGGTTGGTTGTCTTGGGGAGTGATCGTGAGCACTGAGCCAGGAGGAAGCTCTGAGCACTGCCTGGTTGTGGCCCACATTAAAAAAAAAAAAATTAAGAACAGTTTATTTAAAAAATATTATTTAAGACATTGAGAAGGGAGAAGAGCATTTCCAATTACATGAAGGAGGGGTGGGGGAGTTTCCCATAGTGAGTAATAGCTTCCTATTGAGTTAACTCTATCAGCTCAAGTCAACTAGCTGCAGGATGTGGGGCCCTGCGCTAGGCCAGACTCTACCACCTGGCCCAGATGTGCCTCCAGATGTGCCCAGATGTGCTTCAGATGCGCCTAGAAGCGCAGGCCGGCAGGTGAGGGGCGGCAGGTACTTGTAGGGTCCAGTGGGAAGGGGAGGGCGCCCAGGGTGGGGACAAGAAGAGGTCAAGCTGAGGGGACAAGCTGAGAGCACAAGTCTCCCTCCTGCACCGGCCTGCCACACACACACACACACACACACACACACACACACACACACACACTCACACGTCTCCCCGGGTCACAGGACACACACACACTCACACACACAGACACACAGACACACAAACACACACACGTCTCCCCGGGTCACAGGACACACACACACACTCACACAGACAGACAGACACACACACACACACACACACACACACACACACACACACACACACATACAACGTCTCCCCGGGTCACAGACCGCCCAGGGTCTCCAAGGGCCGCGCCGCGGTTCCTGCCACTGACAGGACCGGGACCGGGTCGGGGACGAGGAGAGCGATCAGATCAGATCAGATCCCCGGGGAGGCCGCCCCGCCCGGCCCAAGCCCCAGGGCGACGGCCCAGGCCTAAGTCTCCTTCCCAGTTAGACCAGTCCTTCCCGGGCCTAGCCCAGACAGGAGCAGCAGCCCCCAGGAGGGGGCGTCGGCGCGGCCCCAGGCTCGGACGCTCGCTGCCCGCTCACGTGCTCCCCAAAAGACGCTTCGAGCCCCTCTTACCCGCTGCAAGATCCTCCTCAACATGGCCTCGACACCGCAGGCGGCCCCCCGCCGGAGAGCCGCTGGCTTACAGATCCACTCGAGGGTGCGCGGCGGAGAGCGACGGGGCCGGGAGAGGGACTGGAGTGAGGAGGAGGAGGAGGTGGGGGGAGGAGGAGGAAGGGGATGAAGACGAGGCGGTCCCGACTTCCCCCACAGGCTCTGGGCAGAAGGAGTGCGAGCGATCGAGCGACGAGGCAGGCGGCGAGCTACGCCCGCCAGCCCGCCGGGCCACTCGCGTCACTGACAGCTGGTCGGAGCCTTCACGGAGGCCCCGCCCACTCGGCCTGTCCATCTGCAGGGGCGGGGCTTACGTTGGTCCGCGACCAATAGAAAGCCGCGGTGGCGCGGGTGCTGCGTGACGGACAGGCGGCGGGACGCTGGCGCCGCGGCTTCTTCCGGCGGGCAGGTCTGGAGACGCGGCAGCGGCCGAGCGCACACCCTCTCGTCCTCGGTCAGAGGCCGCGTCCGCGCCTGCGCGCCGTCCGCCTGCCCGCTTTGGAGGGAAGGGAGAGGTAGCCATGGGGGTCTGTTTGTTCCTGACCTGCGTGAAAAAGAGGATCTCTGGGCTTTAGCTCTGTGAGATTTGTCAGGATTTCTGGCCCGATCCTTGTCTGGTCTGGACCCTCAGGACCCTCATTTCTGGTAGACTTGCCTGAGCTACCTAGCACCAAAGACACGCTTAATTGCTTCTGCTGAGGGTCCATCTGCTTGTCCAATGCCTGATGTCCCTGTTTCCAAGCTGCAGTCAAAGGGAATAGAAGGAATCTGCAGAAAAAGGGCCGAAATTTGAGTTGACAAGCCAAGTTTGGGGTTTTTTTCTTGGGAGGGAAGGGGACCTAAAATATTTAATAAGCTGACACACTCTTAAATATTTTCTACTTTCTCCTATGGTCCCTGCCTACCCTCTAAAGAATTTTGCATTTCAATGTGTAAATCTGTTAATAGATGTATGGAGTAGGCCTCTGAAAAAGTGTAGTAGTAGTAGTAGTAGTAGTAGTAGTAGTAGTAGTAGTAGTACAGCAGGCAGGGTGCTGGCCTTGCACCTGGATTAAATCCCTGGCATCCCCATCGTGTCCCTTGAATCCCACCAGGAGGAATCCCTGAACACAGAAGCAGGAGTAAATCCTGAGCATCTATGGGCCTAAAAATAATTAATTAATTAATTAAAATATTTAAAGTATAAATGCCTCTTCTAGAACACACAACAAATCAAATAATGAGCTCAAGCCAAACAGCTTGCTAATATAAGCACATCGAGCGGATTTGAAGCTGAAGCTGACTTCTAGACACAAAAGCATTATTCAAACTCAGAACTCAGGTTTGGCTTCTTGAGATCTTATATCAAACTAAGAGGTTCTACTTTTACCTAAGGAAAAATAAACTATTAATTGAAAAATAAGAAGAAAGGTGAGAGACCAAAGAACCATTTGTTGAGGGGTGTAGGTGCGAACCTACATCTTCCAAGCAAGGAATGGAGTGCAATTGGAAAGTGCTTCCAGACTTGGGTAGGGGGGATATATAGCAAATACTTCCAAATAAATTGATGTTAAAAGTCTTGTAAAATAGAAAACATTATTTGATATTTCAATATAAAATATCTAATTCTTTCTGCATGTCTGTATAGCACCAAAACAGGCATAGCTAGAATGAATAGATTATTAATCTCAATGGATAATAGGACACTTAAATACTTAAGGAAAACGTAATGGATATATATACCTTCCATCTTTCTAGACAGAAGTTACTTTAGTTCAGAAGATATAGAAAATATTTTCATATCCATAACATAAAGGAAGAAGCTGTATGACATGGGCCCCGAGGCAGGATTGGGGAGGAATATTTTAAGGTCCTGGAACACATACTTTATGCTTTGCATGCAAGAGGCCTGAATCACATGACTCCCTAATCACCAAGGTAGTGACCCTTGACCCCAACACACCCATCCTTAATACCAGACACACAAATAGCGGCAAAATAAATATTTATTTTTTCCTGCCCCTATCACTAGCAAAAAATGTTCAAAACTTTCAAAATCACTGACAAAAACTGACAAGTTATAATTTTCTGATTGATAAAGTGCTCAGAATATCTCTAAAATTGGATGGGGGGGATGGGCCCGGAGGATAGCACAGCGGCGTTTGCCTTGCAAGCAGCCAATCCAGGACCAAAGGTGGTTGGTTCGAATCCCGGTGTCCCATATGATCCCCAGTGCCTGCCAGGAGCTATTTCTGAGCAGACAGCCAGGAGTAACCCCTGAGCACTGCCAGGTGTGACTCAAAAACCAAATAAATAAATAAATAAATAAATAGATGGGGGGGGGGTGACACCAGGCTGTGCTCTAATGTTTCTCCTGACTCTGAACTCAGGAATCACTTTCTGGCATTCCTGGGGGAAACCGTATGGGATGCTAGGGGCTCAACCCAGGCCAGCTGCATGCAAAGCAAGTGCTCTACCCACTGTGCTATTGCTCTGGCTCCAAATATTGAATTTTTTTGATTCATACCTGATTCTAGAGCTTTTAAATCTCATAGTGGAATCTCATAGTGATAAGTATCTTTTGTGCTAAAGAGATAGCTAGTTGAGGGAGACTCCTTCATATAAAGCTATATCTTTTCAGGAGAGGAGAAAAGTCAGGCATGAAACTTTCAGGACAACTTTCAGGACCCTTTCCATCACCAAGAAGTGGAGAATGACTGCAAGAGTTGAGAGAGTTTATCATTAATGGCCAAAGATTTGACAAATCATGCCTGTGCAATGGAACTTCTCCAGAATAGTCTATAAACCAAGATATATGGAGAGTTTCTTAATTGGGAAACACACCAAGGAAAGATAGCTAAGCCCAGAGAGGACCACTGGGAAGCACTCCACTCCTCTCTTCTACCAACCCCTCCAAAATTGCCCTGTGTATCTCTTCCATTTGACTGTTAATGAATTGTGTCTTCATAATAAATGATAAATAAATCGTAAATTGTTTCCCTAAGTTTTCTGCAAAGCATTAAACTTTTAGAGGATCTGTTATGGGAACCCCTTATAACAAGAAAAGTTTATATCTCAGAAGAGCTGACAGACACCAAGAGGAGAAATTTTACTGGCAACTCAAGCTAATCTTATTGGGGGAGGGCCAAATTGCAATAGAAGTGTACAATTGAAATAGCAATGAAAGAGGGGGGAAATAACCACTTAGCAAGGCGCAGGAGACTCGCTTGGGCTTGGAGCTCCCCCTGGCCACATCCATGCTAGACGAAGGAAAAGTCATTTTTCTGAGCAAGAAGTTTTCACTAGTAGTTGGAGTGATAGCACAGCGGTAGGGCGTTTGTCTTGCATGCAGCTAACCTGAGATGGACCAGGGTTAATCCACAGCATCCCATATGGTTCCCCAAGCCTGCCAGGAGTGATTTCTGAGTGCAGGCTCAGTAGTAACCCCTGAGCACTGCCAGATGGGCCCCCTCCCAAAAGATGTCTTTACCAACTTTCCCAAAAATAAACCTTAAGATGGTTTGGAGTCCAGAAACATCTCAATTCATCCACTTTGGTGCCAATACAGTATTTTAGAGATAAATTAGCAGAATAATTTGTTGACTTTGTTATGAAGAACTTTTGTTTTGTTTTGTTTTTTGTTTTTGTTTGTTTTTGGGTCACACCCAGCAGCTCAGGGGTTACTCCTGGCTCTATGCTCAGAAAACGCTCCTCGCAGGCTCAGGGGACCATATGGGATGCCAGGATTCGAATCTATGACCTTCTGCATGAAAGGCAAACGCCTTACCTCTGTTCTATCTCTCCGGCCTGAAGAACTTCTTTTTGTTTGTTTGTTTGTTTGTGGTTTTTGGGCCACACCTGGCGGTGCTCCAGGGTTACTCCTGGCCATGCACTCAGAAATCACTCCTGGCTCAGAGGATCAGATGAGATGCCTGGGATCCATCCCAGATTCGTCCTAGGTCAGTCGCATGCAAGGCAAACGCCCTACTGCTGTGCTATTGCTCCGGCCCCATATGAAAAACTTTTTTTTTTTTTTTTTTTTTTTTGGTTTTTGGGTCACACCCGGCATTGCTCAGGGGTTACTCCTGGCTGTCTGCTCAGAAATAGCTCCTGGCAGGCACGGGGGACCATATGGGACACCGGGATTCAAACCAACCACCTTTGGTCCTGGATTGGCTGCTTGCAAGGCAAACACCGCTGTGCTATCTCTCTGGGCCCTGAAGAACTTCTTAATATAGCCAGTTTTCATTCTGTTTTTACCTTCTCCATGTCTGTTTCTCAAAGTCAACAATGCTTGCTTTTAACTGATTATTTGAATGCATTGCGCTACCAAAATTGACTACCTTTTGATCAATCAGGGTCTTTACATTGCCAAAATTTTGCTCTCCGTGGAGCAAAATCATTACAATAACAATACACAAATGACTTCAATCTACCCAGTTGGTCCCAAGAACAGGTGACAAACTAACAATTCTAATGAGTTTGAAGAAAGGGGTGGGTCGCAACACAGAGGACTATCTTGTGAGTCGGAATCCATTTATCAACTTGGGGTCTGCACAAACTCCAGGGAGTCTCAGAACTGAAACTAAAATGAATTACAGTTGGTGTTCAGAGACTTGGAGAATTGCTTTGTATGGAAAAATCACATCACATTTGGATTGCAGTAGAAACATAAAATAAATTTTTTTCTATTTGAAATAGAATTTGTTTTTTTTTGTATAAATTAATTTACAGTGAAGCTGTTTACTAATATCACATGCTAAGCCTTCTTATGGAATTCCCCTGTAAAATCTTCTTCTGTTTAGGCTGATGTGTTTCAGGCCTGTTCCCTGTATTACATGATCCTCTGCACTAGTGGTTGTGCCTCCTTTTCCCAAAGCATTGTTCCCAAGCATCTTTTTTTTTTTTGGTTTTGGTTTCTTGGGTCACACCGGCACTGCTCAGAAGATACTCTTGGCAGGCTCGGGGGACCATATGGGATACAGGGATTCGAACCGAGGCCATCTTGTGTTGACCACATGCAAGACAAACGCCTTACAGTTGTGCTATCGCTCCAGCCCCTTATTTCTAAGCATCTTATAATAACTCCATTACGGACTAGCCTTAGCTCAGTGGTAACTTCGCTATCACAAAGCTTTGCTTTGAAACCAATCACCTCTGGTGGTTCAAGTCCCACCGGTGCTTTCCAGTCCTTTAAAATAAATAATAAATAAATAAATAAATAAATAAATAAATAAATAAATAACTCCATCACAGGAATAATACATAGAAATTTTATTTCACATAAAGATAAGTGGTGGGTGAGAAATACCATAGAAAAGAATCAAAATCCCCTTCACTAATAAAGGAGCTTCCTACACATAACTTTTCTGCTTACGTTGTCTGACTAAGTAATTCTTGTCAACTTGGTTTTCTTATATTCTTTGGCTTTTTGCTTTATTCTCATTTTTTGATTTCTTCAAGAGCTCTAGGTCATTGAAGCCTTTTACTCTCTATGCTCAGCCATTTCCCTCTCATTTTTATCAAAACTCAGTCTTACCATCTATGATTGCACTATATAGTGCGTCCTTTTTTCTTATAAGTATGTTTATTTAACTTCCTCATTTCTCTTTTTCCTTGTTCTTAATCTGGAAAATATGACACTGCTATTCTATGCCCTATGAATATTACTATTGACACACAAACAATGGTGATTCTGGAGTTCATTTTACATCGATGCTATAAATCTCCAATAGGCACTCTGCATTGTCCAGTTGCTGCTCTTACCTTGTCTTTATTCTCTATATATTCAAAATGGCTTGATTACCACTTCATTGGCTTACATCAATTTTGTTTTGTTTTTATTTTTATTAACCCACTCTCATCAAATTTCCTCATTCTGGGGGCAGAGTGGTGGCACAAGTTGTAGGGTGTTTGCCTTACATGCACTAACCTAGGACGGACCACGGTTTGATTCCCTGGTATCCCATACAGTCCCCCAAGCCAGGAGCGATTTCTGAGCGCATAACCATGAGTAACCCCTGAGCTTCACTGGGTGTGGCCCAAAAAGCAAAAAAAGAAAAAAAATGTCCTCATTCCCTTCATTGAAATTGCTCTTGTTAGGATCAAAAATAGGTCAGAATAATAGCACGGGGTAAGACATTTCCTTTCATGTTGCTGACCCAGGTTTGATCTCTGGCAGCAAATTTATTTCCTGGAGCACTGCTAGGAGTGATCCAATAACAGAGCCAGAAGTAAGCCATGATCACTGCTAGGTGTGACCCAAACATGCTCCCTACCCGAATCACAAATGGCCTAAAAGGTGCTCAACTCATGGACATCTTGGTTTTGAATTTGACTCTTCATTACATTCAAAGAGTTGACATTGATTCTCCTTGAATATTTTTTTACTAACTTCTTTAACAATAGACCTTTTGGTTATTCTGCTCAGGAACTTGTATGATTTCCCTACTGTATATCTTTAGTTTTCCTACTGTATACTTTATACTTTAATTTTAGATAAATTCCACTGTGTTGTAGAGCCCCTCCTTTTATATATCACATAGCAAAGAAATGATATGACTCATTCTCCTAGCTTTAAATTGTATGTTTTCTAATATATGCTTCCATCCCACCCTTGCTTCTCCCAGGGTTTCCCTACTTGTTTAACAAATTATGCACTCTTATTTCTTCTTGGAAAAAAATACTATGGATGTCTAACAAATATCTTATAATTCACATGGCCCAAGAAAAATTAATACTACCAAAATATTTCTTTGATTTTCCTGTCTTTACTTTACTTGGTTCAAATTGAAAGTCTTGGAATCACATCAGAGATTTTTTTTCCAATCTTTGTTGTTATTGTTGTTGTGGGGGAGTGTCCAGTTGGTTGGCAATGCTCAGGGCTTACTCTTTACTTTGTGCTCAAGAATCACTGTGGTGCTTAAGAGACGATATGATGCTTGGGGTCAAACCTGGGTCAGCCACATGCAAGGCAAGAACCCTGCCCACAATATTACAGTTCCAACCCCAGATTTCCCCTCTTTAATTCATCCACCTGGAAATTCTGGCATGTCTACCTACAAAGCATAAACTGAATTTGCCATCTGTTTCCATCCTGGCCCTAGTTTACATGCCTTGCCTCCCCAAGACTACTGCAGCAACATTTGTTATATTTTCCTGCTTTTACTTCTGCTTCTCTGGAATCTTACAGAACATCTTAAAATGGCTTTTGTTTTTATTCTTTGCTTTTGGGCCACACCTAGTGGTGATCTGACTCAAAGCATGATGATCACTCTGGTGGTGCTCCAGGGAGACTATGCCATGTGGGCACCATGTGGTACATGAATCAATCCTGGGCACCTAGATTTGAGCCCCTAGTCCTTTAAGATATTTCTCCATGTCCTGGATGGATTTAAATTACCTTTTAAATGAAAACCTCATGAATGCACTTGCCTTCTTTTTGTTCTTTTCATCATAAGCCCAGTAAAATCCAAGTACCTTACCTTGGTATGCATCTTGTTAATCTGGCTCTGCTGCTTCTCTGCCCTACCCGTGGGCTCAGTGTGCCACCTCTTCCCCAAACTTTCCTCAAGTATCCTTCAACTTGGCAGACCTAGTCATCCCTGCCTTTGCATCAACCCATTTCTGTTTAGGAACTGCTTTATCTTGAGAGCTTATCATTCATATAGTAGTAAATATATAGTACCTCCTCAGGCCAGAGAGACAGATAGCACAAGTGGGCATACATACTCCTGACAGATGCAATGCCACCCTCTCATCCCTGGTACTGTATACACTGGCCCCAGAAATTGAGTCAAAGTCAGCTGCCTGCCAGGCAAGAGACTAAGTCCCTGTATTATCTCTCTGATGCCAATCCTTTCTCTTTTGACAAAATGTGTGTTTCCAAACTCTTCCATGTTCCTTCCCAATATGTATAAGAAACAACCTAGTTACAAAAAACCCTATTTTAATCACTTGTAAATCTCTTTTATTTATTCTATTTATATGAATATAATTACTCATATATTAATATATAATATATAATTTTATGTAATATTTGTATATTGGAAGTAGAAGCAAATTCCTGAATAAAATCAACAGTTCCAATGATGGCTCTATAGAAGTAGGCCAAAAAAGCTTAATGAGTCTAAATAATACACATAGGACCACTAACATTTATTGCAATCAAGTGGCTTTTTATATTTTTAAAGCTAATTCATATCTTTGCTTTTAACAAATTACATTAGCATCATTGAACTGATTAATGGAAGCTCCCATCAGTTTGTGCTTTTTTCAGCCCCCAAGGGCCAAATAAGAAGAGAGGCAAAAGCAAGGACCTCAGAAAAAAAGAGAGTTCTGCAGCAGAATTTCTGAAGTCCCTGTGGGTTTTCTTCATAGCCTAGTTGATTGGATTAACTCCTACATAAGTGCCAGGCCTCCATTAAATCTCTTTGGAGACACATTAGGAACAATTCAAAATAGTATTTGTAGTTTAAGATCAATGAAAAATAATGCTGGACAGGGCCAAAGTGATAATACAACAGATAAGGTGCTTGCCTTGCATGTGGCCAACCAGGTTTGATTCCTGGCACCCACAAATAGCCCCCTTAGCATTGCCAGGAGTGAAGACAGTTAAGTCTGGCCCAAACCTCTCTTTCCACCCCACTCTTCAAAAAGAAATGATAAAGCATGCCTAAGTTAGCAACAAGAGAAGGTACCATTAATGCAGTCAGGCAAGTGTCAAAGAGGCAATAATTTCTTCTTGTTACAAGTGTCCAAAGAGAACTCAGATATATAACACAGAATAGACGTTGGAACTTCCAGTAAATGGACAAACAGGATGCTTAGAAATGAAAGGAGAAATACTAATGAAATTCATGTGCTTTCCTCTTTTGGGAGTTCTTGTTGGTGCTTTTCACTGTCCCAATATAACAAAAAGTCAAGAGTCAAAGGAATTGGGGCTGGAGAGATAGCATGGAAGTTGGGTGTGTTTGCCTTGCATGCAGAAGGACAGTGGTTCAAATCCCGGCATCCCATATGGTCCCCGAGCCTGCCAGCAGCAAGTTCTGAGCGTAGAGGCAGGAGTAACCCCTGAGCACTGCTCGGTGTGACCACCCCCCAAAAATAAATAAAATAAAAATAAAAAAAGAGTCAAAGAAATTAAAGCCTATGTGCAGCCAGTGGATCCAGCTCATCCTGCAGAGGCCCATCAGGTAAGGCCTTGTGATAGTTCAGTGCTAAGTTTCTTCCTCCTAGAGAAATGTGGAAAACTAGGGGTCTAAGAGATTGCACAGCAGGTATGGTGTTTGCCTGGCAGGCAACTTCAATCCCTGGCATCCCATAAGTCCACTGAGCCTGCCAGGAGTAATTTTTGAGCACAGAGCTAAGAGTAATGCCGAGTACCACTGGGTGTGTCCTCAAAACAAAAATAAATAAAAACAAAACAGAAATATAAAAAAAATTCTATGTGCTTCTATAAGATTGATCCAAGCTATAAAAAGCAAAGAGCTTGACCCAGTGCTAGAGATATCATGCAATCAATCATCCACATTAAATATCATAAGAGAGTTAACAGTAGATCAGAAATGTGAAATTCATCCAGGCCTACAGAGCTCAGAATCTTTCCCTATAATGTGCAGAAGAGAAAAAAAAAAGTGCTCAGATCATATGTGGTGCTTACTGCAAACAAGGCAAGTGCCTTTCTTTTTACAAGGTACTATCTTTTCTTTGGGGGGGGGGCACATCTGGTGATGCTCAGGGATTACTCCTGGCTATGTGCTCAGAAATAGTTCCTGGCTTGGGGGACCATATGGGAAAGAACCGTGGTCCTTCCTAAGTTAGCGCTTGCAAGGCAGATGATACCTTACCGCTAGCACCACCGCTCTAAGGTACTACAAGGTACTATCTTTTCAAATCAATTAACTTTTTTTAAAATTGTGAACATCATTTTCATTGATGAGGTGATGTGAGTCCCTGTCATGCCAGCAAGCAAGTCCAGGGCCTCCTACATGTGACAGGCATGTTTTCTACCTCCTAAACTACATCCCTAATCCTAAAAGATCCTCATTTAAAATTCCTTTCAGTTACTATTTAATACTATATTGTATACCTGAAAGTTATTCTGACAGTAGCTCTTGAAAGTTCTCATCAAATGAAAAGTAGAGTGAAAAGACAGCTCTAAGGGTTCATGTGTAGGCTCCACATGCAGAAGGTTCAGGTTCAAGTCCCAGCACTTCATGAACCCTGAGAACTACCAGAAGGGAACCCTGAGCACTAAATTCTGAGAACTGTGGGGTTTGATCCAGAATCCAAGACATAAAAACAAAAAAATATATATCATTCTGGAGATACAAGGTGGTGATTTTTAAAATACTCAGTGATTTTTGTTTTGTTCTATTTTGTTTTGTTTTGTTTGGGGCCATACTTGGCATTTCTTAGGGGTTATTACTTTTTCTAGCTCTGGGAACAGTTATGTTCATTGATCATGGCCCCTTTCCTGCATCATTTCAATCTCCTGTTTTCATTGGCATCTGCTTTTAGGTCAAATCTATCTTTAAATAAAATAATACAACAGATAATACATGTTACATGTAAAACAAAATGACCATTTTAGTTCTTTTAAAAGTGTACATTTAAGTGCATATTACTCCAAGGCATACTGTCTTATAAAAAATTGAAACCAGAGCAATAGATAACATAGTGGGTACTGACTAAAACCTCCTGGTGGTTTTTAAACAGCTCACAAATCCCAAATGGCAAATTCTTTCCTTGAAGAAATGAGAAATTAGAGTTGACAAATAAACTTCACCCAGTCTTAACTACTGCAGGACCACCATTACCCACCTCTCATTTCCTCTGTGGCTGGTAGGCATTTCCATGGGGTCTGTTCCACAGTCCTTCTGTACTTTTTTGTTTTGTTTTGTTTTGTTTTTGGGTCACACCCGGTAGCGCTCAGGGCTTACTCCTGGCTCTATGCTCAGAAATCGCTCCAGGCAGGCTCAGGGGACCATATGGGATGCCGGGCTCTGAACCACCGTCCTTCAGCGTCTAAGGCAGATTTTCTGCTTCATTTTGCCTCATTTCTCAGGTTACTCTATTGGAACCTAGACCAGCATATCTCTGGGTTAGGTCTGTGTCCCTGCTGTTCACTCCCACACTGCAGCTAGAGAGATCTTCATATGCCCAGATCTGATCATTACTCCTCTGCTTGCAATTTCTCACTAGCTTCTTGTGGTTTTGAAGGTGCAAAGCCAAATTCCTTACTGTGGCCTTTAAGACCATCATGTGCACTCACTCCAGTTCTGTTTCCCTCTCTGTCCCCTCTCCCTTCTCATTTTCTCTCCCCCACCCCATCTTTATTCTTAAAAATTCATATGGACAAGAAGTAGATAGGTAAATAAAAATAAAAAAATAATTAAAAAATGAGTATTTAAAAAAATAATATATATAAGAAAAAGAATGTTTTGTGCTTTTTGCCTTTTTTTTTTCCCTCCTGCAATGACACATTAAATATTGGGGTCATTCGAAAAGGAATTCACTTGGTCTAAGAGATATGGGGTTTCTCCACCCTTGGAGTATATTGTCATGGGATTAAATATAGACTTTGTTCAAGTTCATTTACTCTCCCCTTGGTGCATTCGTGGTGTTTGGAAGGCTTCTGCTCCTTCCTGGGTGATAAAATCAGATCTCTGTATCTAGAGATCTCAGTATCTGCATAGGTCCAGGAGTGGGATTTATGATGAAGTCTTTCTTTGTGGTTCTAGAAGTTCTGTTCCCTCAGTGTCATTTTAATCCGTCTTCTGTGGTTGGTGGTCTTGGTCTTTGCACTGATCCTAGGATGCCACCTAGGATAGCGTCTTTCATTGTGTTTCCAGAAGCCCCATTCCGTTGCAATTGTCTCAGCCAGACCTTTGGAAGTGGGGATCATGGTTGTTGTGCAGGTCGTAATTCAAACCCTAGACTAGGGCTTTTTTTTTTTTTTTTTTTTTGTCCCAAGATATATACAGTCCAGTCATGGTTCTAGTAGCCAGTCATCTGTAAATCGCAATCTTGGCTTTTGGACCGACCAAAGGGTGACAAGTCTTCTGATTTTGTCTCATCATTAGCTGTTTTTTTTCTTCTTTTCTTTTCTTTCTTTATATGCCCTGCCATGTTTTTTATCTCAAGACCATGGCTATTTTTGTGGTGCTTATCGTTGTTATTGTTGGAGTGCTCACTGGATATTTGACACTTCTTTTTGTACTGTTGGGGTGTTTCACCTTATTTTTCTCCTTTGTCTCTCAAACCAATGATGAGAGCCTCTAGAAGGATTCTGCCTATTTTCGGTGTATTAGACT
This sequence comes from Suncus etruscus, assembly GCF_024139225.1. NCBI lineage: Eukaryota > Metazoa > Chordata > Mammalia > Eulipotyphla > Soricidae > Suncus > Suncus etruscus. The sequence continues at coordinate 47,424,274 of NC_064858.1, forward strand.
TTTACCCCAGTTTATTACTTTTCTCTTCTTCAAACAAAACCACATAACTTGAACTATCTTGTCCTGCCGCCCAGTTTGAGGGGGAAATAAGGGAGGCACCAAGACCAAACAGGTGCAAGACTACTAAGTAGTAAACTAGGTACAGAGGGGACCACATTTTCTAGCAGCCCCGGGGATGAGGGAGGAGGATATGGGAGGTAGGACGAAAATGGAGGTGTAAGGAGGACAAATCAGAGATGGGAATCCCCCTAATTTTATGTAAAAATGTACCTAAAATATTATCGTCAACAATATGTAAACCACTATGTTCAAAATAAAAATTATATTTAAAAAATTTATATGGAAACGCATCCCTGCCTCTTGACTTAATGTCCTTTTTTCTTTTCTTTTCTTCTTTTTTTTTTGGTTTTTGGTTTTTGGGCCACACCCGGCGGTGTTCAGAGGTTACTCCCTGCTCTCTGCTCAGAAATAACTAATAGCTCCTGGCAGGCAAGGGGGACCACATGGGACGCCTGGATTTGAACCAACCACCTTAGGACCTGGGTTGGCTTCTTGTAAGGCAAACGCCGCTGTGCTATCTCTCCGACCCCACTTAATGTCCTTTGTACTGTGTACTTTAAGTTTGGTGAAGAAATGCAACTTTCTACTTCATCAGCTCCTCCCTGACTTTTCAATCATTCATTACATAATGTATTCCTGGAATATTTCCTATGTGCATCCTCCCTTCATCTAATTCCTCTGGTCTTCACACAACACTTCACACATGCACACACATACCTCAAATAGAATATATGACCTGGATATCAAAACGTTGACACCTCAGCCCTGCTATGGTAGGAAAGAGACTCAGTGTCACAGACTCAAAATACTCTAAGCCAAGTTTGTTTTCAGGGTGCATCCTTTCACTGCCATCTCTTGTTCTGAATGCAAACCCCAGCATGTCTCCAGTGGCAATAACTAGCTGACCAAGTTTTGTCTGCAAAGAATAAGTGCACCAATTTTATTGATGCATGTCTAACTATCAACATGAATATTTAATTGCCCATTGTAAATTAATAAAATGACATTCGCATCTCTGGAAGCTTGAATATGTGTTGGCCAAGAGAAGACTTTCAATGTGCTGACAAGAATTCAAGTATTGAGCCTTGATTCAGAGTTTGGAGCACAGTGAGTTTACTAATGCAAATGAACTTCCTGAGGCCTCCTGACAGCTAGCCAGCTGTCCCTTAGTGTGTAAAATTAGAATGATGAATTGCATAAAATATAGGCCTACTTCACTTCCTTTTACCCTTATGACTTGATAGAAACTCAGAGGCAGAATTTTTCAGAAATTTGAAATTTCTGAAATTCATTGGGACTTGAGCCCATGAATTACTTAGAACAGAGAAGGGGAAAAAAATTTTTTTTAACTACCATTGTCAAGGTTCAAATAAATGGTCTTCTGTAAAAGATTAACCTGAACGAGCAGGAGAGGTAGTATAGAAGTTAAGGCTATTGCCTTGCATGTGACTGAATCTGGCAATCCCTGTCACTACATGTTCCCCTGAGCATTTACAGGAGGAATATGAGACACTTTAAAAAAAAAAAACAAAAAACACTATAATTGCTGGACCCAGAGAGATAGCATAGAGGTAGGGCATTTGCCTTGCATGCAGAAGGATGGTGGTTGGAATTCCGGCATCCCATATGGTCCCCCGAGAATGTCAGGAGCGATTTTTGAGTGTAGAGCCAGGAATAACCCCTGAGCACTGTCAAGTGGGATCCAAAAATCAAAAAAAAAAAAAGAAAAGAAAAGAAAAAAAACAACAAACTTATAATTGTTTTATTTAAGCACCATAGTTACAAAATTGTTTATAATTGGATTTAGTCATAGACTATACACCACCCTTCACCAGTGCATCTTTCCTGCCACCAATATCCAATATTTCCCCTCCCACCCCCTCAAGCCCTCGCCTGTCTCTGGAACAGGTATTTTGCTGCCCCTCTCTTTTCTTTCTATCTTCTTTCTCTCTCTCTCTCTCTCTCTCTCTCTCTCTCTCTCTCTCTCTCTCTCTCTCTCTCTCTCTCTCTCTCTCTCTCTCTCTCTCTCTCTCTCTCTCTCTCTCTCTCTCTCTCTCTTTCTCTCTCTCTCTCATAACAGTACTGCTAGATCATATGGTAGATCAATTTCTAACTTGTTGAGGAATATCCATATTGTTTTCCAAAAAGGCTGGACCATAAGGCATTCCCACCAGCAGTGAATGAGAGTCCCTTTCTTCCTGCAACCATGCCAGCATTAGTTGTTCTCCTTCTTTGTGATGTATGACAGTTTCTGAGGTGTGAGATGTTATCTCATTGTTGTTTTGACTTGCATATCTCTGATGATTAGTGATGTGGAGCATTTGTTTTATGTACCATTGACCATCTGTATTTCTTCTTTGAGGAATTGTTCATCTCTTCTCTTTTTTGATAGAGCTAGATTTATTATTTTTTTTTAAGTTCTGTCAGTACCTTGTATATCTTAGATATTAACCTCTTCTCAAATGGGTATTGAGTTAATAGTTTCTCCCATTCTGTGGGTAGTCTTTGAATAGTAGCCACTGTTTTCTTTGAAGTGCAGAAGCTTTTCAATTTAATGTAGTCCCATTTGTTTATCTTTGCTTCCTCTTGTTTGGACAATAGTGTTTTCTCCTTGAAGATGCCTTTAGTTTCAATATCATGGAGTGTTCTGCCCACATTTTCCTTATGTACTTTATGGTTTCAGGTCTGATATCAAGGTCTTTTAGCCATTTTGATTTGACCTTTATGCATGGTGTTACAAAAGAGGTTTGAGTTCACTCTTCGCTCGTTGCTGACTAGTTATCCAACACCACTTGTTGTTCAAGAGGCTTTCCTTTCTCCACTTTGTGTTTCTTGTCCTATACCAAAGATAAATTGATTGATTGAACGTATGGGAGTCAGTCTCCGGATTGTTGGGGAAACTGTTTACCAGACTCAGGGCTCCTCCCACATTTTGCCAATTGCTTAGGGCCTAACAATAGCACTAATGCCTTAACAGTTTACTAAGCCTGGAGATTCCTCAAAAAATGTTGAGAAATTGAAAATACAGTTAATCACTAAATGTCACTGGGCTTTCCAAAATAAGGCAAAAGCTTAAGCTACATACAATCAAATTATTTTTTCTCTCAAATATCTACTGTTTCTGTGAAAGTTTTTCCTCACTTCTATAGATGAACTTGGACTTGGTGTACTGTCCAATTCAATTATTTTTTTTCCTCAGATCAACTCTTAAAAATGTAGTATGTCATCTCTTTGCAAGTGGAAAGGAAAGCTCTGTTTATCCTGGTAAGAGGCAGCAGAGAAAGGGATGCCCTGTCTGAACAAAAGTGGAGCTAGCACAATTTCCTCTTTTGGTTCTCAGCTGCTTTCAGCTGAGTATAACCAATGTCTTAAGTGGTATACTTTACTTTATACTATAGGCCAGTCCCTTTGCCAAGTTGTGAACTTCTAAAACAAGGCTCTGCATGCTCAATTCACTTGAAATACATTTCACCAACTTTGCTTTAATGGTAGCAAAAAAATATCTTTCCGAACATACCTCTTTGGCATAAAGGTATTTCTGGTTTGATCTTCTTGAGAAATTGCAGGTGAGAAATAAGCTCTGAAAATAGAATAGAATTTTCCATAGTTTTTTCCTCTTTAGAGAGGCCAGACCACTGGCTGACAGGATTGCCTCAGTGTATCCCTGTTGCCAAGTCAGTGTCATCAGGACTTACAGGGTTCTTTGTTTATTTTTGTTTTGTTTGGAAGTCACAACAAATGGGGTCTGGGGGCCACTCACTAATACTTGGCCTGGTAGTACAGGCCTAACAATTAATTCAAGGCTTGAGTCTGGAAATGAGATGCTGCTCAGGTTTGGAGCACTAGAAGCCACTAGGGCTGCACCCAGAAGGATGAAGGGACCATGTGACGTCAGGGAGCAATACTGGAGACTAATGAATGCAAAGTCTGCCCCTCCAGCTCTTTGACTATATCCCTACATCAATAATTTAGTTTTACAAGGTGACAAAAGTCACCCAAAAAAATCATCTGTGTGGTCTGAGCATGGTACAGTGGATATGACATTTGCCTTATATGCCAGAGACCTGGGATCAATCCCCAGCATGGTTTCAGCCAGCCAGGAGTGAATCCTGAACTCAGAGCCAGGAGTAAGCTTGTGCCCCTATGAAAACTTTTGAGACCACAATTGTCAACTTGAGCAAATTTTTTTCCAGGCTGTTTGAGTTCCTACCTGGCATTGCTCAAGGACTATTCCCACCTGGCATTGCTCAAGGACTATTCCCGCTCTGTTCTCAGGATACCATATGCAACACCAACTATCAATTCCTGTGTGCATGCGAGATAAGCCTGGCCTACCTTCTGTCAGCTCTCTCCAACTACAACTTGAATCATTTTTGGAAATATTAATGTTATAACTTAATATGTAACTATTCTCTGAAATTTGAGAATCCTTATAAATTTTAAATACTGTGAGATAGAATAGAATTAAGAGGGGCCAGTGAGGTGGCACTAGAGGTAAGGTGTCTGCCTTGCAAGCGCTAGCGGCATCCCATATGGTTCCCCCAACCCAGGGGCAATTTCTGAGCCTTTAGCCAATAGTAACCCCTGAGCATCAAACGTGTGTGGCCTGAAAAAAAAAAAAAAAACAAAAAAAACAAAAAAACAAAACAAAACATGTTGTGTATGTAAATATTTTGGGGGATTACTATGTTGCTCACCCTAAACTGATTAGGTGATTGTGCCCTACCCTAGGGTGTGACCTGGCATTCTGCCCCCACCCTAGGGTAGGACCTGATTCTGCTTCCACCATTGGTTGGTATCTGATCCCACCATTGGGTGGTACCTGACTCTGGGGTATAAGAGCAAGGGTCTGTGGAAGGCGGGGGCTTTTGCTGGCTGGAACTGAAGCTGAGTCTTTGGACTTCAGTTTTGTCCTCCGAATAAAGCGAATATTTCCACGAGCCTGACTATCTGCGAGCTGTTTACCCGCCGTTTCACCTCAGAACCGTGGGCTAGACAGGGTGGCAGACGCGTGCTCCGAGCTGGAAGAAAAAGGCCTCATTCTCCATCCCACCATCAGTCAATCTCTTCAGGGGCTGACTTGCTACAAAAACAAAACAAAACAAACAAAAAAAACAGAATAGAATTAAGAAATCTCCTGTACCTTTTGCTCTGATTTAGAACTAAATCAGAACTAAGTGATTTTTTTTTGAGCCTGAAGATATTGAAAAGGCTAAGATTTTTCTTAAAGCCTGCATTTATTTACTGACCCTGATTAGAAAACTGACTTGAAGAACTATGCTAGTGGATTAATGAGAACAGTATATTATTTTTCTTTTTTTTTTCTTTTCTTAAACTTTATTTTATTTTTTTATTTGTTGGCTTCTGTTCTTTGGAAAATTACTAAGGGCTAAAGTTTGGAAAGGATGAATTTACTAGAAAATGGTTGCCAGGTCTTTCCTTTGTAGTGTTAATTGCTTACTCAAGCAAAGTAAGTTTAGGAGGTTTCTTTTTCATGCAAAACAAGTACCATTTGTTGAGACCAGGGTTTGACAAGCAAACAAAATTTATCTGTGAAATGTTCTGTTTGTCTATAAAAGACAGAGCTATCTGTCTGAATCCATTTGATGTCAACGATGCTTTGGTAAATAGGAATTTTCCATATAGAGAAATGTTACTCTGCTAGAGGTCACAACCTTGGTGCCTTGTTTTTATTTTTTATTTTATTTTTTTAATTTTTTATTTTCTCGGAGAAAAGAGGCGAGCGGGATTGGGACGCGCTCAACCCCCTCGCGCGGGCCTACCCCTGGGAGAGGATCGGCCGCCGGCGAGCCCCGCGTCTTCCTCACCCGTCCGTCGTTCCAGCCCGGGATCGGGAGGGCCAGTCGCAGACCCCGGCGAGGATTTATTTTATTTTTTAATTCTTATTATGTGGTGCTAAAGATCAGAGTATTGCACAAGCAGGCATATGTTAAATCACTTTAGCCAAATCTCTGGACATTATTATTTGAAAGAGAGTATACACTGGGTGATGCTCATGGTAATAATCTTGTCTCTGCATTCAGCAATCACTAAAAAAGGAATAAAAGGAAAAGAGGGAAAGAGGAACAAAATGCCTGTGGGGATGGGAGGAGAGTAAAAGGAGAGTATATTTGTGGGAAACATTCATGAGTGAAGGGCAGTGTACACTAACACTGAAACTCAATCATGTACAACTTTGTAATCACAGTGTTTAAATAAAAAATTAATAAATAAATAAAATAAAAGTCCAGGTGAATCTCAAGGCAGGCCACTAAGTTGAATATAATAAACAAAATATGCACAAGTTAAAAAAATATATAGAACCTAGGTCAGCCACATGCAAAACAAGAAGCACATTGTCTACTGTACTATCTATCCGGATCCATCCATGGAGGTGCCTTGTTTTTAAAGTAATTTCCATAATGATGAGAAATCAAAATGGTTATTCATTTGCTCTACTATGCTTTCTTTGTTGTAACTTCTTATTGCAAGGAGAAAATTGCATTTGCAGTTCATATCTGTTGAGCACCTCAAAGCGCTGTCCTGGACTGCTTACAATTTTTCTCCAATCAGCACTATTATCTAGTTCCTGATTAAGAGAACTGAAGCGTACAGAGATCTAATAATCCAATCTATTTCATCATGGATTTAATGTTATTGACATTAGTATATAAAAATCTCCCATCTTAATGGTATACATATTTATTCTGGCAATCTTTACTTTTTTTTATTTTGGTTTTTGGGCCACACCTGGTGGTGCTCAGGGGTTACTCCTGGCTGGCTGCTCAGAAATAGCTCCTGACAGGCACGGGGGACTATATGGGACACCGGGATTCGAACCAACCACCTTTGGTCCTGGATCGGCTGCTTGCAAGGCAAACACCGCTGTGCTATCTCTCCGGGCCCACTTTATGTATATTCTTATGAGTCATATAAAACATCTGAATTACTAAATTTGCTGAACTAGTTATTACTTTATCTACTCTTAACAAGTCTACTCTTCAAAGTCTATTTTGCGGTCTGGGTATAGATCAGCAATAGAGCATTTGTCTTGCACACATTTTTATTTTGTTTGATACGAATATAGTCACATACTTTTTTTTTCCTGTTGAGTGCTTGCTTGGTAAATCTTTTTACATTATTTGATTTTTATCTATTTATTTTATTTTTCATCCTTTGTTGGGGGTGGGGGGTTTGAGCCACATCCAGTGACGCTCAAGGATTACTCCTGGCTTTGCACTCAGAAATAGCTCCTGGCTTGGGAGACCATATGGGACTCTGGGGGATCAAACTCGGTCTGTCTTAGGCTAGCACGCACAAAGCAGACCCTTACGGCCTGCGCCACTGCTCAGACCCCATCCTTTGATTTTTTTTAATCTTGTTCTTTCTTCTATTATTTATGGCAAATATTTAGGAACCAGCTTTCAGGAGAAGAAAACGATGGGTTCAATTTGTATTTACCTTGGTGATTAGTGTTCCAACAACTTTCCCTCCTGTGATTGTCAGATAAAATGCAACTTAATCAAATCAGCATTCTGATTCAAAAGAAAATACTTTTGAGTACAAGTCCCAAATATTGCATAAAACATGCTTATATTTAAAAAGAATTTGCTGGAAAGGTGTGAAAAAAGAAAGGAAATAAATAAAAAGGCATTTGTTGTTGAACTAAAGCTCAAATTGAACTGAAGGTGCTAAGTTTTCACTAGATAAAATCTTAGCAATCTCATCCCCATGATACAAAGTCATTGCAAAGTTTAGGAAAAAGTCTCACTCTCTCCTCATTTTCAGAATAACTAGTGAAAGAAAAGAAAAAATAGGACTACAACCAACTAAAATTTTCTGCACTGCAAACTAAATGATGGCTAAGAAAAAAATACCTTAAAAGTAGGAGAAAATATTTTCTTTTCTTTTCTTTTTTTTTTTTTAGGCTAGTCAAGTGAAGCAGTGGGAGTGGAGAAGGAACAAAGAAATCTGTAAGTGGCTGTAATCAATTAATTGTAAACACCACTGCACTCGAACTAGCCAGAAAATATTTTCACACCATACATTTGACAACAAACTAAAGTTCAAGATACATAAAGCACTCACAAAACTCAACAACATAAAAAAATACCATAAGTAAATGCAGAGAAGAGATTGAGTAGTATTTAATTGTGTATTAATCCATAGTGCATCTGTATATAACCATGAAAAAGTATTAATCATCACTAGTTATCAAGATAATGGAAATCAAAATGATAATAACATTTCACCTCAGACCACTAATGAAAAAGCAGTGCTGGTGAAGATATAGGGAAAAAAGAACCTTCTGATACTGTTGATCGAGATTTTAGTCTCTAGGGAAAATAGGATGACAAATTTTCAAAATATTAATATGTAACTACCACATGATCTGGCTAGTCAACTCCTAGGTTATCTCTCTGGCCCCAAACAAAATTTTTAATGACTTAAAAATAAAAGAGTGAAAAAAAAATAAAAGAGTGACTTCCTACAACTGAGACAAGGGGTTTGGTTGGGATTTAAAGACTTGTGAGTAATTTTTTTTTCATGCAATGGAAGTATTTTCAAATCAATTGGCTTAGTGGTAGTTGCACAAGTTTGTGAATATATTATAACTTATTGAGTCATACATTTAATTATATGGTACATGAAATATATATAACAATAGTTTTATTCTTGTTTGTGTGTCTGTGTTTTTAATTATGATAACATGGTTACAATGTTTGTGTTTTAGTGTACAAATTACCACACAAATGACATATTACACTATAATTTCATTAAACCCCAACCAAATTTCTTGTCTCTGTTGTAGGAAACCACTCTTTCATTTTTAAATCATAAAAAAAAATTGTTAGGGGCCAGAGAGATAACCTAGAAGTTAACTAGCCAGATCATGTGGTAGTTATATATTAATATTTTGAGAAGTTGTCATGCTATTTTCCCTAGAGAATAAAATCTCTATCAACTGTGTCAGAAAGTTCTTTTCTCCCTACATTTTCACCAACACTTTATTTCATAGCTGTTTGAGATGAAATGTCATTGTCATTTTGATTTCCATTGCCCTGATAATTGGTGATGATTAATACCTTTCAGTCATATATATGCACTATGGGCTAATACACAATGGAATACTACTCAGTTTATTCCTTTCTAGACCACCCTGTTCCTCCACACATTACCCCACTTTGGGTTGTGTTGTCAGAGTTTAACAACTGTTTTTATTAGACTCTGTCTTAGTTTATTTGTATATGACATATGAATGAGATGATCAAGTATTTACCCTTCTCCTTATGACTTATTTCTCTTAATGTGACTCCCTTTTGTTCATCAAAGATGTAACAAAAAGCAGCATCTGACCTTTTATTGCTGGGCAATATCCCATTGTGTATATACCTTACAATTTCCTTGCCCACTCATTTATTATTGGGCATTTGGGTTGTTTCTAGATCTTAGCCCAATCGATGGGTTACATGGCACTTATTTCATGTAGGAGGTCCTGGTTCCATAACCATCGCCCCAAGTACTTCAGGGAGTAGCCAATGAACACTTCTGGGTGTGACACCCTTCCTAAAATTAAAAAGAAAAAGACTTATTAGGGAACTATATGTGGTGCATCGGACCAAACTGGGGCTAAATGTACCAAGAAAAGCAGTTTTGGGTTGCAGTGCTCACCTAGGTCTTGCTCTTTTTTTGTTTTGTTTTGGGATCATGCCTAGCAGTGTGCAGGGTTGACTCTTGGCTCTGCACTCAGAAATCACTCCTGGCAGACTCAGGGGACCATATGGATTGCTGAGGATCAAACCCAGGTCAGGGTCTCACCCTTTAGTTCAGCATTGAAAGTTAGGATTATGGTTCCAGTATTGCTGCAGTGGTCATCCATGTGCTCCCCAGAGGTTGTGATTCCTGGTCATATTTTTACCTCGTCTTTTAACAGTGGTGCTCTTCTGGCTCATGAGTTTTTAAGTGCTACTATTTAGCTACAAAGTGCCAGGGTAATGTAGACCACAGAGCTGCAGGTTCAATTCAGCAGCGATCCAGCGATCATACTTGGCACCAGTTTACAATACTACTGATTTGAACCTGTGAACATATGTTTGCCAGGCAGGTGCTCTAAGCTGCTGTGCTAGGCTTTTGGCCCTTATTTATTTCTGTCTCTATTTTACTCTTCTGAACATTCATATTAATAGAATCAGATACTGTGTGTTTTCATGTGATATCTGTCAATTAGTATATGTATTTAAGATCCATATCAATTGCAATCTGTATCAATACTTAATTTTAATACTGACCAATTTTCTTTGTTCAGAGAGACTACCTTTATCATTAATCTGCTGAGGGTAGTGAGTTGTTACCACTTGGGCCTCTTAAATTATGCTTCTGCAGCAAGCAGCTATTACATACTGCCGAGTCAGTGTTATGCAGCTCTAGAAACCCCACTGGTGTTAGATGTGTCTGTTAAGGCAGTATATGGCTGTTTTATAATTACCTGTTATCTATCATTTTTATATTCCTTATAGATGCAGACTTTGCTCACTGTATTTACAGTGATCTAAGTTCAGTACTTGATGCTTTATGAATATTATTTTAATGCATGAAGTATAATATAATGGTTATTATAAAGGTTATTATAATATAATGGAATGAGGAGTTTCTGTGTCATTGCATCTCAACTATGCCACTAAGGTAAAAGTGGAATAGCTAGCAAAATTACTTAATCTTTTTTTTTTTTTTTAAAGTCTTTTTTTTTTTTTTTTTTGGTTTTTGGGCCACACCCGATAATGCTCAGGGGTTACTCCTGGCTATGTGCTCAGAAGTTGCTCCTGGCTTGGGGGACCATATGGGACACCGGGGGATAGAACCGCGGTCCGTCCAAGGTTAGCGCAGGCAAGGCAGGCACCTTACCTTTAGCGCCACCGCCCGGCCCAAAATTACTTAATCTTTCTTCCTCTTCTTTTGTCTTTTTTTTTCTTCTTTTGTGGAGTGATAGTTTTCAAGGATTTCTCCTGGCTCTATGCTAAAGAATCATTCCTGTTGGCACTCAGGGGATCATATTGGGTGCAGAAGGTTAAACCAGCGTGGCAGCATGCAAGTGCCCTTCCCAATGTACTATCTCTCCAGCCTCAGGAGGCTGAGGTTTGACCCCTGATCCCACATGATCATCTTAGCACCACCAGGAAAAATGTCGAAGCACAGAGCCAAAAGTAGCTGTTGGAGTAACTAGTCTTGGTCTTCTCCTTAGCCAGCAGGGCTTCTTTGCATATGTTTATCCCATCTGCGCAGGTATGGATTATTTCCTGTGTTGACATTGCTTTCAGACCCACATTCCCCAATTGCCCCAGGGTTCAAGTGTGAGAATTTCACACTGAACAGGCACCCCAAAGAACACTGGTGTGATGCTTCCTGGTGGATTTTGTAATTACTCAGGTGAATCATCCCACATTGGATAAGGGCTCTAGTCCCTTTATGGATCAAGGCTATGATAGTGTCTTGCTTTTGGAATGAGGGACCTTGGCTCCTCTTAATATACCTTACCACCTTTATTTCATCTCTTACCATATCCTTCAATGAAGTGGTAAATTGTGTACCACCATGTTTCTCTAAAAATAAGACATCCTCTGAAAATAAGACCTACTTATGGGTTTCCTTCTGGGTAAAATATAAGGCATCCCCAGAAAATAAGCCCCCCCCCCCGGCTCTGTCTCAGAATGAAAATTAATTTGCCATAAACTGGTTGCTAAGGCTGCTCCAACAGGTGTCTGTAGGATTCACAGTTTGTCTGGTTTGTGTTGATAACTACCATACCATAAACAGGTACTATTTTCCGGTGTATAAGAAGACTTTTTAACCCATGAAAAACTTCTTAAAAGTCGGGAGTCATCTTATATGCTGGTAAATGGCACGCTGAAACTTACTCCGGCTTCAGGGATGTGTTCCGCCTTTCTCTTACCACAGCATCCCATCCAGCTGCCAGGTGTCATCACTCAGTCCTCTGCTTGTCCTGATTATCTTTCGGGTCACACAGAGTTGCTGAGTTACCGAGTGCTGCATACCATCTAGCTGCCTGGTGGTATGCAGCTTTCCAATGCTCAGTCCTCTATTCAGCTTTTATGAGACACAGAGGAGGCTCTCTGTCTCCCTCTAGCTGTCCTATTAATCACTGCACCACAGCCAGCTGCTCTTGGAGGAGCCCCCTCTCCCTGCTCTCAATTTAGATCACAATGAAAAAAATTATAGTCACTCACTACAAATGACATGTAAAATGATTGTTGACACTCCAAAGTCTAACTATATTCATTATATACTGTTAACCTTTGAGGGTTCTACTCTTTTTCTCTTATGTTTTTGAATTTCCATTTGGCATGCGCTAAAAGAAAGGTAGTCTTATATGGCGAATATAGCCCAAACCCTATATTTTAACAGAAAAAGTAGGGGATTGTCTTATACGCCCAGTCATCTTATATGCCAGAAAATACAATAATAGATTTTCTTTATTTTCATTTAACAATAAATGTGTACTGTATCTTCATGGAACAATAAGTTATCTCCTGAAAATAAGATCTAGAGCATCTTTGGGAGCAAAAATTAATATAAGACACTATCTCCTTTTGGTGAAAACAGGGTCATCATTTTGTTGTTGTTCTTAATATATCTTATAGTTTTTATGTACAATGTGCTACAGAATGTACAGGCCAAATTTTAGGAGACAGCTTCCACTTCAGGAAATAAAAGTGCCTTACCAGTGATGATTTGTACTTCAGCCAGAAACTCAGAGGCCAGTAAGTTACTGCCTGCCACTGTCATTAAACCAGAGGTATCACCATCTGCTGAGATTGATATACTAAATGCAAGAAATACCAAACATGAGCCAGCAGTAACTCCCTTGAGTGTCATATCCAAAAGTGGCTCTGTAAAATTGCCTCCCACCCCTCCCTTGCAGAAAACCAGCAGAGGATGTCTTAGATGCTGTTGCTCTGCTTCCTCCCATCAGTAAGAAAATCAACCCACATTTTATGTGGGCATGAACATGGCCTCTCTTGGCCAATTTCAAAAAAGCCTGATCATAGTATGGACCTAGTTAAGCATATTGTATTGAATTACTTACTAACTAAAGTGAAGGTGGGCTTTGGACCTCTCAGGACGTTCATACTATTGCTAAAACCTTCCTGAGCACCTCCCAAGATATGCAGTGGAAAATGTGGTTCTCTGACAAAGCTAAAGCAAAGCTCCACACTTTAGGTCATTCTGGAAGGATTTTGGTGGTTCAGTTGTGCTATGAATTCTTGTTAGGGAAATGGACTACTTATTAAGACCCCCCACAGACAGGCAACTTTGTCCCGTGCTCTTTTGAACTGATCCATGAGGTTGCACTGTGAGCTTACATGAAGAATGAAATGGATACAGAATTTAAGGGTAGTTTTACAAAAATTTTTCAGGCTCCTTCTGAGCCATATGCAGACTTTCTGGGCAAAGTCATGTACTCTGTTCAGTGACAGATTAGGGGCAAGAAAGTACAGCAGTACCTGGTAAAAATGTTAGCTTTTGAAAATGCCAATGAGGACTGCCAGGTGATATTGCATCCTCTTAGAGAAACAGAGGATGTGATGTGATTTCTGCAAGCTTATTGAAATGTTGGGTCAGTTGAGCATAAGGCTATGTGAATGCGTTGGTGGCCTATTCTTTACGGAAGCAAGCTTGGGGGAACCAGGACATATTAGATTATCCTTCTAGAGGATATAGGGAACTCCACACATTCTCCTCTAAGAAGACCACATGGACTTTGTCCAAGATGTAGTAAAGGATTTAATTGGACAAGAGATTGCTTCTCATCCTTTTATCATGTCTTGAGAAACTAGAGAAGAGGCCAAACCTTAGCTTCACCAGTTCAGGGCAGATGCTTTAATAGTGGCAAACTGGGACATTTTCACAGAGATTGCAGGCCTGCCCCCTTGAGACCAAAACCTAATCATTCAATTTTGGAAAACTGTGTGAGGGGCCAGTCTCAGACTCGACAAAATTAGGGGACATTTTTGTCAGCAATTCCACTACCTGGGCCAAAGGAGCTACAATTTATAGATTCATTACAACCTGATACTACAGGAAGTAGTGCCTTGTATATCCCCTGCCCTAAGACTATGACTATAATATCACCCTACTCTTTTTTCCACGGTAAACTTAGTTTTTGTTTTTGATGTTTTGGCTGGTTGGTTTTGGTCTGAATTTTATTTTATTTTATTTTTGTTTCTGGGCCACACCCAGGGGCACTCAGGGGTTACTCCTGACTCTGCTCAGAAATTGCTCCTGGAAGACACAGAGACCATATGGGATGACCAACATTGGTCCTGGGTCAGCCACTTGCAAGGCAAAGGCCCTACTGCTGTACTATCTCTCTGGCCCCTCTTCTGGATTTTAGATCATATCAGACAGAATTTATTTTTGGCTCTGTGCTCAGAAATCACCTGTGACAGTGGTAGGGAGACCAGATGATGTGCTGGAGACTGAACTGTACATGGCTGAATACAAGGCAAACATTCTGCCCCTGCATTTTCTCGCCAGCCCCTTAACTTAGATTTTATCCATATACACCGGTTTGGGTTTTTTTGTAGGTGCTTTTACTGTTCCTCATTTTTTTTGTATTTATATCATATGCATAAATGAAATCACCCAACACCTGCCTTTTGCCTCTGATATCTTTACTTCCCTTAATACTTTTTATTGTTGAAATGTAAATTTTAAATTATTTAATATGTTAATAGGTTTCCATCACATAAGTATATATATTCATTTCAATAAATTAACACTTTAGTTGCTTTCATTGTAGTTGTTTTTTGGGGGGGTGTCAGGGAATGAACTAGAGCCTTCTATATGTGAAGTTTATAATCAGAGGCCTGTGTTTTAGCTAGTATACAAGAAAAACAATGATGACTATAAGTTCATGCCTTCATATTTATATATGGATTTGTAAGATTCCTTCATATTAGAAATAGTAGCTCTTTTTCTGATGTAAATTGTATTTTATTTTAGTTTATAGTGGTGCTTTATAGGACCTTACACATAAAAGTCAAACATTCATTTGCTAAACTATGCCCCCATTCCCTTTCCAGCTTATATGTTGAAAACTAATTTTCCAAGTTTGCCTCCATTTTTTAGCCTTACACAGAATTTTTTTTTTGGGGGGTTTGGTTTTTCGGGCCACACCCATTTGATGCTCAGGTGTTACTCCTGGCTAAGAGCTCAGAAATTGCCCCTGGCTTGGGGGGACCATATGGAATGCTGGGGATCGAACCACAGTCCTTCCTTGGCTAGCGCTCGCAAGGCAGACACCTTACCTCTAGCGCCACCTCGCTGGCCCCTAAACAGAGATTTTCTTATTTCCAATAAATAAAACAAATATATACAATTTATATATATTTGTTAGCAAAACATTTTATTTTTATGTGTTAAACTTTGCAACCTTTCCTATTGCCTTGTTTCTAGAAGTTCCCAGATTCCAGTTAGGGGATAGGTTGAGAATATCTGAGGAATATGTGACCAATTATATTAACTGATCAAGTAGAAACTTGTTTTTACCTCTGCAGGTATTTGACCAGCTATAGTCCCATTACCATGGAAGAAGGGGAAATGGATTCTAGGAAACTGAAGTCTGACAAAGAATTTTCTCCACCTTTGGGTGTTGTCTTTGGTAGGAGTATCCTGAGGTTCTTTAAATTTTCTTTGTCTTTCTAGATGCACATTTTCCTGGATTTTATAAAATAGCCTTAAGTTGTTCAGAATTAGCTTGGATGACTTGCTAACAGAGAACTCAAACTGATTATAGTTCAAGTCTGGACACATTCCAAGGCGAGGAATGATAAGCCCAGATCCCTGTTCCGAAAGAACATTTGATGCCTGCATGACTGTTTAGACATCAAGTAACAAGACTATTATAGACTGAAGGTAATTGCTTCAAATGGAAACAGAGAGAGAAGTAAAACTAAACTTGACAAGGCCAATACTTATATTGATTTGAGTCTCCTGTCAGAGCTTATGGATTACTGATTGTTACAGCAACTTTGTGCTTTGATAATGGTTTCCATGGACTGTTTGATTAAGTTCTGTCATCACATTTATCAAGATTCTTCTAATCTTACAACTCCAGGCACTCAATTATGTAACCACTGTAGACAAAGTGTGTGAGACCCCATTCACAAAAACAACAGCCAAGAAAGAAAGGGGAAACTGTAAAAATAAAATTGAGCTTTGTTTTACTTATTTATATAATTTGGTTTGGGCTCATAGACTTTGATTCTTAGGAGATCCTATTGGCTCTGTGGTTGGGAGACCCTATGCAGTGCCAGAGACGGCACCCTTGAGCCCTCCTATATGCAAAGAGGTGCCCTCACTCCATGGACTCACCTCTCAGGCCCCATCACCTCATTTGTATGTAAAAAGCGATTCTATACACTTAGAAAATCTCCTATTTTTAATTAAGTGGATCAGCCAAACTAAAGTTTGATAATATTTGAGACCCTTTTTCAGGTGAGTGAGTGTTAGTTGCTATCATGCATAGAGCTAACAAGCTGCTTGCTCTCTTCTGGCTTTAAAACATAAATATCTAAGTAGTCTATTAGTAGCAGCACCAACTGAAGAAGAAAAGATTTTAAAGATAAGTAGAAACAAGGAGGCAGGCCCATAGCAAGGCATAGCAATTCAGTTAAACATTCCCATCTCATTGAATACACCATACAGAGAACATACACTTGTTTGTTTTTCAAGTTTTACTAGATACAATCTATAACCATTTAAATGAATGTGTTGGGCCTCTCTGTAGCTTTTAAATTAATGGGTTTAATTACAATTGCTGGGTAGAAAACTGCTTATTCCAACCTTAACTGGGACTGGAATTAGGAACTGCAAGGAAGACTCACTGAGTCACTCAGAGTCAGCTGGGAGCATTTTTATTTTATTTCTGTCCAGGCAAGAGTGAAGAAAAGATGAATCAAGAAAGACCAGAGAGGTAAGAGAGAAGGTAGGGCACTTGCAAGTGGTTCACCTGGGTTTGAGTCCCAGCATTCCACATGGTGGGTCCCTTGAGCACTAGCAGGAGTAATTTCTGAGTACAGAGCCCTGAACATCACTTATTAATGGCCCCAAAACAAATAAAAAGAAAACAGAAACAAATAAAAGAAAAGGAATGAATCAAGAGTTGCACATGGATCTGGGGTTGGCTCAAGGCTTGCCTTGCACACAGTCAACACAGGTTTGATCCCCAGTTTGCCAAATGGTCTCCCAAGACCACCAAGAAGTGATCCCTGAGCTCAGTGCCATAAGTAAGCCCAGAGCACTGCTGTGCAAATCAGTGTAGCTATACCCAGAAGTCACTAGAGAGACTCATTCTTTTAATAAAAATCAGGCTGAGATAGGTCTAATAATGAGGGGGCTGGTGTACATGCTTTGTATGAAAGAGTCCCAAGTTCAACTTCAGCTCCTTGCGGTCCCCAAAGACTGTCAGGAACAACCCCCAATTCCTGATCCAGTAGTAGCCAGAAGACTGCCAGTATGAAAGAGCTTAGCAATATGTTAACTGTTTCTGGAGACAACCAGCAATAGGTCAGTTGAATTATATTATACTAACTCTCAACACAACTGGCTAAATATGCCTGGATACAAATGCTATATTTAAAAAAAGAATTTTAACTTAGCAGAAGTGTGTTTGAGTTCACAGTTTACATTAAAATATGAATTAATGTTTATTGAACAAAGGAGGAATAGGATAGACAACTGGAAGAAAGGAAAAACAGGAAAGTGCCTAGCGAAAGGGAAGCTAGTCTTTACTGCTTCATTTTAACCACTGAGAAAGCATTAAGTTACCTAATAGTCATTCTTTGGTATGTTAAAACACTGAATTTAGGGGTTCAAGGAAACAGCTCATGGGTCAGATCCCTTGATGGGTAGGGGTAGCATCCTGCATTTGGATACAGCCAGCACCCTCTGGCCTCCACTGGTTGTAAACCCAAAGACTTCTGAGCACTGTTAGCTTGCCCAGCCTGAGTGTTCAGCCAGCCTGACTGGAAGAGACCCCAGAGACCCCAGAACCTCTTGAACAGGAGAGAAGGGCCTTTACAGCTCCCCCAAAACAACCAATTGAGGTCAGTCTCAAATGAAGGAAAAGTCAGAGTTTGAATTAAAATTGTGGTACAGTCCTAATGGAAAGCTGCTTCTCCAGCGCTAGCATCTCTAATGAACTTTATAACATATTTAGCATTCCAAAATATCAAGTCAATGATTCCGCATCCTTAGAAACCCCTTTTCTGAAGTCCTTAAAATAAAGTTACAAATTCATTTGAACACAAAGTCCAGGCTAATTAATAGGAAGCACATGTCTTAAGAAAGAATACAACATCCTCAAAAAAAATGTGATGTCACACAATTTTGATATAAGACCTCCATGAATTATTATTCCCATCCTGTGTCTTGGACAGATGTCATATATCTCTGTACTTCAAGTCTTGGGTCATGGCTTTGATTCTTGACTTTCATCCAAAGGCTATGCTCCTCAAACTTTTCTTCGTCTCTGCTTCCTCTTGTGCATTTGCTACTTGGATCCTTCATCTGCTGCTCACTTACCCCTCAAGCAGAAACCTACAAGAATCCTTGTGAACTGGCATTGAGGTCAAAGTACTCCTTCCCTTTAAGATATTTGTACATTCTCTAACCCACTAGTACTGCCCTTATAAATATTATTTCTTGTTCCTTGACCACAAGTTTCATAGAAAGAGTTCCTATTCCAAATATTATTAAATCATCTCTTGTGAACCAACATTGGCCAGTCTGTCTTCAATATGACTTTCAGAGTGAACAAAAGAGATGTAGTATAATCTGAAGAGATAGTACCTGAGTTAGGTTAATTTCTTTGCATGCATCCAATCAGGGTTCAAATCCCCAGCACCACATACAATTTCCTGAGCTTCACTTAGGAATGATATCTAAGAACAGAGCAGGAATAAACCCTAAGCACCACAGGGTGTGAACCAACACACTATTCTCCCACCCCCCAAAATAGTCCAAGGATTTTGGAGATGTGTCTTCTGAAATAGAAGGCTACCCAGAGGTGGGGATATGGCTCAGTAGGCAAATATGTGTTTTGCATGTGGAAGATCCTGGGCTTGATCTATTGCATAAAGCCATTGAAAAATGAGATTTGGAAAATTCTGTTCAGATGAAAAAAAACCATGGTTTCAGGTCCAGGACAACTAACTCAGAAGATACAGAACAAAAGAGCTTCAGCTTATGTTCTCAAAGGAACTAATGTTTACCTTTCAACTCATAAATTATTCAGATTATTTAGGTACCAGAAAAGAAAGGTGTGACCAGTGTATGGGATACACAGAGACCCCTAAGGCTGAAGTAGACAGGTAAGGGGAGAGGTTGAGATCAGACACTGGGGTCACACTGGGGATTTATTTTTCATTGGTTTTTTTTGTTTGTTTGTTTGTTTTTGGTTTTTGGGTCACACCGGCGGTGCTCAGGGGTTACTCCTGGCTCTATGCTCAGAAATCGCTCCTGGCAGGCACAGGGGACCATATGGGACACCGGGATTCGAACCAACCACCTTTGGTCCTGGATCAGCTGCTTGCAAGGCAAATGCCGCTGTGCTATCTCTCCGGGCCCTTTTTCAATGGTTTACCTTTAGTGTAAATGTTTGCAGGATGTCAGGGAGAAACTAATGTGATTGCACATTAACAAGTAAACACATTGTGCTTGGTGTTTACTTGCCAGCATGGAAAAATTTATAAATAAATACACAAGTTAAACAATGAGTCAAGGATGTACTAAACAATGAGTTAAACAATGAAGCAAGAATTCTTCTATGTCATTTCAGAGTTTTTCCAGCCTTAAGCCACCAGATCAGGTGGATAGAGCTTTTCCTCTTGAGTTTTAGCCTCTTATTCCTTTTACTTTCTACCATTTCCCTTCCATTGCCTTTTATTTTTTTAGATAATATATCTTTGTATTGTGCACATTCTTAGCTCCCAATTTTCTTTTGACTAAAATATTTCCACTAGTTCCTTCACCTGGATTGAGAGTCTGTGATTGATAGAGGAGAAATTGTTTACATTAATTAATTTCACTCATGGTAACTGAAAATCTTAGTGTCTAGTTCAGGCCTTAATTCCAAGGATTTTCCAAATTTCTGCCCCGATTTCAAGTCTGAGTCTTTCTTTGTTCCTTCCAGTAAATGTTCTACTAGAATATTTACATTTTCATTTAGAATGTCCAGTGTTGGACATCCATTGGAGCGGAGAGAGAGCTCATTGGCTCAATGTAGGCTTTACTTCCAGGCTTGTTAGGCGCAATCCCTGGTGCTTCCTATGGTCAGTCACCAAAACACTGTCAGGAACAATTCCAGAGCATAAAACAGTGACTAGCCTCTGAGCACAGACATATGTGGCTCCAAAATAATAAACTAAACTAAACTAAAATGTTCAGTGTTAGTTTCTATAACTTTTAATAGAAGAATAATAATGGAATAAAAAAAGTCTCTTTTAAAACTTAACACTGAGGATTTGGTTTGGCCTGGGATCCTCAGTACTGAGTTTTCTAATAAACTTTTTATTCTTTATCTCAGGTATCTCTGTGGTTCCAGCTTAATAGTAACTATTTCCTTTAGAACGTTTGTCAATACCTCCATTCTCTTGGTGCATACTACTCTTTGAATTTATTCTAAATATGTCCCTAAAATGCCTTTTATAGTAAAAACTCACTTAAATGCTTTAAAAACTACTGGAAAGTTTATATTCTGTTTATTTTCCTTTCTGTGTGGAAGTCTTCTGAGTTTTCCTAAAATTAAGGGTTTCATGATAGAGGAAAATCTCAACATTCAGCCCATATTTGTATTGTATATACACATGCATGAGAACATAGATGCAAGAATAATCCAGAAGGAAAAGTCCTGATCTCGTCTCAAAATCACCTCAAAGACATCTGGCAGCTACTAGCAATTAGCCCAAATGGTTTAAGCTAAGATTAAAAAGTGTGGGTAAAAAGTAAGCTAAAAGAAAAAAATTCTATTTTTTTTTCAAATATATTTATACTGGTTCTTGGTGGAGAAGGTTGCTTAGAGTTCTGGAGAAAAGTTTGTTTTGACAGACTGAGGAGAAAGGGATCAAAGCCTAATTATGGTGGCCTTGACTTTGATCTAAATGATAATAGCTAAACATCTGACACAACTGTATACTTGCATTCTTTTTGTTTGTTTGCTTGTTTGATTTTAGATTACCCTCCCCCAGTGATGCCCAGGGGTTATTCCTGGCTATGAGCTCAGGAATCACTCCTGGTGGGACTGGGGTAAAGGATGGGGAGTCATATAAATATTGGGGGTCAAACCAAACCTGGGTTGGCTATGTGTGAGGCAAGTGCCTATCCACTGTACTATTGTCTGGCCTCCACAATTGTATTAACTTTTAAAATTGATTTTATTAGGGTTCAGAAAGATAGAACAGTAGATAATGCTTTCCTTGCATGTGATCAACCTGAATACAATCCCTGGCACAAGTAAGACAAGTATATGCCCTGAGAATCACTGTGTGTGGTTCCCCCCACCTCCAAAACAACATCAAAATATTTCATTATTTAGCATTATTGTGCACCTACACTGTAAGGTACTTATTCTTCTGATTTCAGCCTCTGAAGAACTGTCATATTGTTACTGGGCACCTTAGTCAAAATAAGCAATACAACATAGCAGGTATATATTTTTTTTTTTATCCGAACAATAGGATCAAACTGCTTTTCTGCATTAGCTTAGGTTTTTGTATATACTCTATAACAGAGCATATATATATATATATATATATATATATATATATATATACTAGAAACACATTATATATATATACTAGAAACACATTAAAGTTCATTTAAAAATTTATGAATGTGTCTTTTTGTTTTTCTATTTCATGTTCTTTCATGTTCACTGCTTTATAGCACATTTGTCCTATTTCAGAAAATATCTTTGCAAATTATACTATTTAAATTACCACAAATACTTGATGTTAAATCAAATAGCCATCTTCTTCATCAATGTTTAAGTTATTTAACATTTTTGCAATGGGCAATGATATGATGGTGCATATATGGTGCTGGAAATGGTTGTCATTTTAATTTGCTTTTCCCTGGTCTAAGTGATATTAAGCATCTTTCTTATTCAACCACTACCTCAGTTTGTGGTCCAGGACCAGTAAGATTGGAAAAGAATTCGGTTTGGAGAGGGAGAGAGGAATGTGCCCTCCTCTGACCAGCCCCATTGTTGGCTAGGAGCGTTGGGTTACCCACAAAAGATCATTCTCTGTGGGACTCAGCCAGGAGGAAGTGACATTTTCAGCTTCTTACCTAATTACTCAAGCACAAGGCTTTCTTTTATTGGAACTCCAATCAGAATTTCTTTTCCCCTAGCTACTTACTCAGTGTTCCAACTGTCAGTGCTAAATGAAGAAGAGAAAAAAAATGCCAGTGGGACCATTCTCACATCTGCCTCTGTGAGCAACAGGCACCATGCAATATAGACAGAAATCTGTGAGCTCAGATAACCTTAAGAGGCTAGCAAATCAAACTATCAATAAAATTTATAAATAATTTATAACTTTATTTATAAATAATTATTATAACTCAAACTATAAATAAATAAAATGGACGCAAGTCACTAACCCTTTGTCCCTATCATCACCGTTGTTACTCTTCCCATTGGCAAGATTTCCTGAGATGGCTGAAATCAGGCCAAAAGAAATGAGTGGCTAACTTACCCCCAGCTAACATCATGTACAAAGGTAAAATCCAAATGGATTAAAGACCTTGATATCATACCTGAATCCATAAAGTATATAAACACTTCATGACATTGAAACTAAAGGCATCTTCAAGGAGGAAACTGCACTCTCCAATCAAGTGAAAGCAGAAATTAACAGATGGGAATATATTAAGCTGAGAAGCTTCTGCACCTCAAAGAAAACAGTGTCCAGGATATAAGAGCTACCCACTGAGTGGGAGAAACTATTCATCCAATATCCATCAGATAAGGGGCTAATATCCAAAATATACAAGGCACTGACAGAACTTTACAAGAAAAAAACATCTAATTCCATCAAAAAATGGGGAGAAAAAATGGACAGACAATTTGACAAAAAAAGAAATACAAATGGCCAAAAGACACATGAAAAAATGCTCCACATCACTAATCATCAGGGAGATGCAAATCAAAATAACTCTGAGGTACCATCTCACACCACAGAGATTGGCATACAAGCAGCGCTGGTGGGGATGTGGAGAGAAATAAACTCTTATCCACTGCTGGTGGGAATGCCCTCTAGTCCAACCTTTATGGAAAGCAATATGAAGATTTCTCCAAAAACTGGATATTGAGCTCCCATATGATCCAGCTATACTACTCCTAGGGATATACCCTAGGACACAAAAATACAATACAAAAATCCCTTCCTTGCTCCTATTTTCATTGCAGCACTATTTACAATAACCAGACTCTGGAAACAACCAAGATGCCATTCAACAGATGAATGGCTAAAGAAACTGTGGTTACATATATACAATGGAATATTATGCAGCCATCAGGAGAGATGAAGTCATGAAATACATGGATATACATGGAATCTATTATGCTGAGTGAAATAAATCAGAGGGAGAGAGAAAGACACGGAATAGTCTCACTCATCTATGAATTTTAAGAAAAATAAAAGACATTGTTGCAATAATTTATAGAGACAAGAGTGGAATGCTGGAAGGTCCAGCTCACTACATGAAGCTCACCACAAAGAATGATGAGTGCAATTAGAGAAATAACTACATTGAGAACTATCATAACAATGTAAATGAATGAGGGAAGTAGAAAGCCTGTCTAAAGTACAGGCAAGGTGGGGTGGGGAGGAGAGAGATTTGGGACATTGGTAATGGGAATGTTGCACTGGTGAAGGGGGTGTTCTTTACATGACTGAAAGCCAACCACAATCATGTTTGTAATCAAGGTGTTTAAATAAAGATATTTAAAAAAAAGAAACGAGTGGCTAAATTTCAAATTAGGATGGGGGAGTGCAGAGAGATAGTCTAGCACTTGCCTTGCATGCAGACAACCTGGATTCAATCCCTGGCATCTGATATAGTCCCCCTAGCTCTACCAGGACAGAGCCAGGAGTAAGCTCTGAGCTTAGTCAGGCATGTCCCTTCAAAAGATAAACAAGTAAATAAATAAAATAAAAAAACAGCAAATTATTCAGGATTATGGAGAGTGATTCTCTTGTCATGTCCTTAAAGATGAGCTCTTGTTTAGACTTACACAAACATTGGAGTGTACTTCAGAGAACCTGCCAGAAAGGGAATTTATTACTCTAGTATCCATCAGATCAGAGATCACCTTTTCTAAAAACATATCTCCTGGTTCATTTTCCAGAAAAACTGCTTCTCATAACTGTGTAGAAGATAGTTCCTTGGAGGATACAAGTCCACCATTTTTTAAGTTGCTGGCTTGCTGCTAATCAAGCTTTTCTCAGCTTGTCACTTTGTCTCTGGCTCCTGAAATATCAGTGGAGCCAGACCTTTGCAAACACATGTCTATTGCCAAAATCTTTAATGGTGTTAGGGCTAAATAGAGTCAATGTTTTAGTCTTCTTTTAGGAGATCTATGCAATGCAACTCAACTTACAACACCTAGAAGACAGTATGCAGAGAGGTTGGGAATAGAGAGTGGGTCAGGTTGCTTGTGCTTATATCCCAACTCACCCAGTACTTGTAGCTATGTAATGTGGGTAATTTAGTATTTAAATTTTTCAGGACTCAGTTTCTTCATATATTCAAAATTAATAAAAATATATTATTGGCTCAAGGTTATTGGGAAGAGTAAATGAGTTAACTTATGTAAAGAAAATTACTTTGAGGGGCTGGAGCAGTGGTGCAAGCGATAGGGCATTTGCCTTGCACTAGTTAACCTAGGACAGACTGCGGTTTAATCCCCCAGCATCTCATATGGTCCCCCAAGCCAGGAGGGATTTCTGAGCTCTCAGGAGTAACCCCTGAGCATCACCAGGTGTGTCCCAAAAAGAAAAAAAGAAAGAAAGAAAATCGCTTTGAATATGAACCATAGTAACTTTGTGTCATAGGCCAGCTGAGTCAGGCAGCACTGAGGAGCTTCAGTGTTATTCGATAGGAGGATGGGAGCAAGTTGTCAGTAAAGAGTGGGTACTCAGAAACCAGACACCCTCAAGAGTACTGGGAACTGAGCCCAATTTATTTGGAGTTCTGCTCCATATTTCAGCAAAAAAATTATCAATAGTAGGAAGTTGAGTAGATCAAGAATGACATTTTTTTTAATACTTTTTTTTTTATTAATTTTAATTATGACAACAAAGATGCAAAGAAAGAGGACATGGTAAAGTTACAGTGGAAGCCCAATCACCCATAAGCAGAATTCTCGGTAGTCCCAACGATGATATCCCAGCCTTGATCTTTCAACCAAAGAAAATTAAGAAAAACAAAACTGAACCCATGTACAATACAATTAATTTGTCCCTCAAATTCCCAGTTGTATTACATACTATTTCTTAGCAGCACACAATATAATCCAAAGAGATTAGACTTATGTAACTCCTTAAACATTGAGGGCAAAGTACATTTATCTAGTTCCATGCACATGCTTACTAGTTTAAGTTAACCTCAAAAGTTTTAGTGGGTTGTTTTTCTTAAGGATTGGAGTCAAGGGAAAATAGTAAAAAATGGTGTTAGAGTGGCATTTGTTTGCATAGGCCCACCAAAATATAAGGGACATGGAAAGAAAAATCATGGTCTAAATACAAGGAGACCCTACCCCTGACGTTTCCCGGCACAGGACTGACTCTAGGCTCCAGGCAAACTAGTTTGTCCAATTCAAGTCATCGTCTGTAGTGGCAATACACCTTCATTCCTCACATAGTCTCTGTTGTTGGTATCATGTTTCTGTATTAAAGGTCCTGGAGTCTGCATATCCCATATTGCAGTCAGGATGGTGCAGAGCATCCTCTCGTTTCACCTCACACTTAAGGGGCACTAGAGAGAACCATGTCCTGAGGAGCAGGTCATTGTTGTTGTCAAGTCTTCTCAGTGTAAACGGAAGTCTCTTTTTAGGAGGTCGATGTCAGACCCTTGGTAGTGTCTTTCCTGGTAGAGGACTGCTTCCTCTTCTTCTCAGTGTAAACGGAAGTCTCTTTTTAGGAGGTCGATGTCAGACCCTTGGTAGTGTCTTTCCTGGTAGAGGACTGCTTCCTCTTCTTCTCAGTGTAAACGGAAGTCTCTTTTTAGGAGGTCGATGTCAGACCCTTGGTAGTGTCTTTCCTGGTAGAGGACTGCTTCCAGCTGTTGCTATAAAAGACCTTGGATGTTTCGTAGATAGCTTGCCTGGTTCTGGCGTGAATGGAGGATGCCCATTCTTCTGAGGCTTGTGCCAGGGCATTATATCAATGTTCAGGGTGTAAGGTACATTGTACTGAGATTTATTAGATAAGAACTTATCTGTAGGTATAGTGTTTTCCTATTTTAATGTGTCTATGCAAAGAAGGATCAATGCCATGAAGCGTTATTGGTGCATCTGGAGGCAATAGGAACAAGACCAGCAATTTCCATGACATAGTTCAATCATAGGCATTAAACTGAGGGACAGTTCCACCAACAATCCTTATTGAACAGCTTAAAGAAAAGAAAAGATGAAAAGTGGATAGAAACACCATGGTAGAAGAATATAGAGAGAGTTACAGCCGTTAAAGAAAATATACATAAAATATTCAAAAGATATATGTGTGCAATTTATGTCATTCTAAATATTTCTGGGATTGTTAGATCCACTGTATGTCTTTGGTCTGAGATTAGAACTGTGTATTATTGAAGTTAAGAAGGGTAAATCGGGGGTACTGATGGTTGGGAGGAGAATACGTTCGCGCGGGGGCACTAGCCCCCGCGCGGTTTGCATCATGTAGACTAGTATGAAATTGCCAGTGATAGCCTGAGTATCACTGAACAACTATCTGCCACCCAACAGATCAAACACCACCCCCCAAGCCAATCTCAGGAGCTCAAGCCCCAACCAAGGCCAATCTCCGCAGCTGGCCTGAGAGTGGGGAAAACCCAGGGTGCCCCATCAGGTCCTCCCAGAAACCCACCTGGAGATCCGGAGGAAAGGGGGAGAGGGGGGTCGGGTGACCCAGGTCCGGGCCCCCCTACCCTAGGCCGGGCCAAGTGGCCCCTGGCACATACGGAGGTCTGCCAGGAGCCAGCCCATGCCGGCTGAAAATCCTGCCCCAGGAAGGGAGGAAAGCCCTCCCAGGCCCCAAGGACCAGAGCTCAAGACCCACCCTAGGCCAATCTCCGCAGCTGGCCTGGGAGTGGGGAAAACCCAGGGTGCCCCATCAGGTCCTCCCAGAAACCCACCTGGAGATCCGGAGGAAAGGGGGAGAGGGGGGTCGGGTGACCCAGGTCCGGGCCCCCCTACCCTAGGCGGGCCAAGTGGCCCCTGGCACATACGGAGGTCTGCCAGGAGCCAGCCCATGCCGGCTGAAAATCCTGCCCCAGGAAGGGAGGAAAGCCCTCCCAGGCCCCAAGGACCAGAGCTCAAGCCCCACCCTAGGCCAATCTCCGCAGCTGGCCTGGGAGTGGGGAAAACCCAGGGTGCCCCATCAGGTCCTCCCAGAAACCCACCTGGAGATCCGGAGGAAAGGGGGAGAGGGGGGTCGGGTGACCCAGGTCCGGGCCCCCCTACCCTAGGCCGGGCCAAGTGGCCCCTGGCACATACGGAGGTCTGCCAGGAGCCAGCCCATGCCGGCTGAAAATCCTGCCCCAGGAAGGGAGGAAAGCCCTCCCAGGCCCCAAGGACCAGAGCTCAAGACCCACCCTAGGCCAATCTCCGCAGCTGGCCTGGGAGTGGGGAAAACCCAGGGTGCCCCATCAGGTCCTCCCAGAGACCCACCTGGAGATCCGGAGGAAAGGGGGAGAGGGGGGTCGGGTGACCCAGGTCCGGGCCCCCCTACCCTAGGCCGGGCCAAGTGGCCCCTGGCACATACGGAGGTCTGCCAGGAGCCAGCCCATGCCGGCTGAAAATCCTGCCCCAGGAAGGGAGGAAAGCCCTCCCAGGCCCCAAGGACCAGAGCTCAAGACCCACCCTAGGCCAATCTCCGCAGCTGGCCTGGGAGTGGGGAAAACCCAGGGTGCCCCATCAGGTCCTCCCAGAAACCCACCTGGAGATCCGGAGGAAAGGGGGAGAGGGGGGTCGGGTGACCCAGGTCCGGGCCCCCCTACCCTAGGCCGGGCCAAGTGGCCCCTGGCACATACGGAGGTCTGCCAGGAGCCAGCCCATGCCGGCTGAAAATCCTGCCCCAGGAAGGGAGGAAAGCCTCCCAGCCCCAAGGACCAGAGCTCAAGACCCACCCTAGGCCAATCTCCGCAGCTGGCCTGGGAGTGGGGAAAACCCAGGGTGCCCCATCAGGTCCTCCCAGAAACCCACCTGGAGATCCGGAGGAAAGGGGGAGAGGGGGGTCGGGTGACCCAGGTCCGGGCCCCCCTACCCTAGGCCGGGCCAAGTGGCCCCTGGCACATACGGAGGTCTGCCAGGAGCCAGCCCATGCCCAAGAATGACATTTTTGTATTTGTTTATTTTTCTCCTCCCACCCCCAAGCGTGACATGTTTTTTTTTTTTTTTTTTTTTTTTTTGGTTTTTGGGTCACACTAGGCAGTGCTCAGGGGTTATTCCTGGCTCCAGGCTCAGAAATTGCTCCTGGCAGGCACGGGGGACCATATGGGACGCCGGGATTCGAACCGATGACCTCCTGCATGAAAGGCAAACGCTTTACCTCCATGCTATCTCTCCGGCCCCGTGACATGTTTTTTAGCCATAGGATTAAACATTATGTGCCAGCACAATAATTAGATAGCTATTTAAACGTTGTATGTATTTTATAAATTCTTTGTCATCAGTTTCATTTACCATAAACGGAAATCAGAAAAATGCTTATTCTTTCCTCTTGGATATGATTCTTGCTAGTCAAGGATTAATCAACAAAATATGCACCGATTGTCTATTAAAACTATATCAGGGGCCGGTGAGGTGGCACTTGAGGTAAGGTGTTTGCCTTGCAAGCGCTAGCCAAGGAAGGACCGCCATTCGATCCCCCGGCGTCCCATATGGTCTCCCCAAACCAGGGGCAATTTCTGAGCGCTTAGCCAGGAGTAACCCCTGAGCATAAAACGGGTGTGGCCGAAATAAAAAACTATATCAAATAACTATAGTAAAAAGAGGGTATATCTAATTAAAAGAACAAATATCCTCATAACCTACACATTACTAAGTAACTAGCAAAAAATTATTGTTTATTCTACCAGCTTGAGAAAAAATATTATTGTAGATTCTTCAAGCAGTTTAGCGTAAGCAGGGTGTGTTCCATAAATTCTTGTTTTAATGCAAGGGGCAAAGAAACACAATTTTTTCATCTATTTGGCAGTGTTAGTTCTTATTCTGCATTCATATTTAATAAGCTATTGTTGCTATTTGCCAAGCACTAACCTAGGGCACAACAGGCCTTTTCTCAGCAGTATCTGTCAGAATTACTCCCTCCTTTTAGAGGAGAGGCTAGGCCTACACCACAGCAGTCCTGAAAGTATTTAGCCATCATACCTGTAGGCCAGGGGCTACAGCAACTTTGCAAAATATATATAAATATTAATATTTTGCTTTGCTATGTTTGTCTTCTAATTTACTACAGAATAAATGTTTATTGCATCTCCAGTATTTATTTCTTATTGCTGTTTTAACAAATTACTTTCGACTTGGTCAATCAAATCAACTAAAATTTATCTTCTGGAAGCAAGAAATTTGAAATCTGTTTTATGAGACTAAAGTCAATGGTTGATTCATTTGGAAGGTCTGTTAATGTATGGCAATTGGATTTGGACGTTCCCTTTGGATAGCCCCACTATAAAGACAGTTGAACCTGGACATGCCCCTGAACACCCCCCTTGTTGGGCCAGGTATAAAAGGAAAAACTTGGACAATGGGGAGGGGGCCCAGGATAATGACCAGAGCAGCACCTGCTGACTCGAGAGGGGGAGAGGGGAGGACCAGAGATAAAGCATCATAGGGTGGCAACAGCAGGCCTCAGCCAGGAGGAATAAAAAAAATACTTGATCTCTCTCTCTCTCTCTCTCTCTCTCTCTCTCTCTCTCTCTCTCTCTCTCTCTCTCTCTCTCTCTCTCTCTCTCTCTTCTCTCTCTTCTCTCTCCTCTCTCCTTCTCTCTCCTCTCTCTCTCTCTCTCTCTCTCTCTCTCTCTCTCTCTCTCTCTCTCTCTCTCTCTCTCTCTCTCTCTCTCTCTCTCTCTCTCTCCTTGCGGTAGCGGTAGCTACATTTTAGATGGGTTCTTGGCCCCACCTGGCAGCCCACCCAGCAGTCCAGCCCCACAAGCCCCTGCAGAGCCTTGTAGCACCTGGCTTTAGCGGTCTTAGGCGTCTGCAGCCTTGCAACAGCCAAGCAGCAGGCAGACTTGCAGCTTACTGCAGTAACTGCAGCAAGGAATTCTATAGGAAAGCTCTCTAAGAAAATCTATTTCTTTTTCTTTTCCCATTTCTGTTTTCTTTTCTCTCTCTCTCTCTTTCTCTCTCTCTCTGTGTGTGTGTGTGTGTGTGTGTGTGTGTGTGTGTGTGTGTGTGTGTGTAGGCCACACCCTGCAGTGTTCAGAGATTACTCTTTGCCCTGCACTCAGAAATCACTCCTAACAGTGCTCAGGGAACCCTGTGGTTGACTGCATGCAAAGTAAGTGCTCTACCTACTGTACTAATGCTTCAGCCTCTCTTGATTTATTTTTCTTTCCTATGTGGACCAAAAACTGAAAATAAAAAAACAAAACAAAAACAAAAACAAAACCCTCCCAGTTGACTCTGAGTCAGTTGGTGAGTCTTCTTTGCAGTTCCTAAATCTAGTTCCTACCTTTTCCCCCTCCCATACTGTTTTTCTTTTCTTTCTTTCTCTCTCTCTCTTCTTTCTTCTTTCTTTCTTTCTTTCTTTCTTCTTTCTTTCTTTCTTTCTTTCTTTCTTCTTTCTTTCTTTTCTTTCTTTCTTTCTTTCTTCTTTTCTTTCTTTTCTTTCTTTCTTTCTTTCTTTCTTCTTCTTTTTTTTCTTCTTTCTTTCTTTCTTTCTTTCTTTCTTTCTTTCTTTCTTTTTTTCTTTCTTTCTTTCTTTCTTTCTTTTTCTTTCTTTCTCTTTCTTTCTTTCTTTCTTTCTTTCTTTCTTTCTTTCTTTCTTTCTTTCTTTCTACCTTCCTTCCTCCCTTTCCAATTTCTTTCTTTCTTTTTTCTTCCTTCCTTCCTTCCTTCCTCCCTTCTTCTCCCTTCCTTCCTCCCTCCCTTCTTCCTTCCTCCCTCCCTCCTTCCTCCCTTCCTCCCTCCCTCCTTCCCTTCCTTCCTTCCTTCCTTCCTTCCTTCCTTCCTTCCTTCCTTCCTTCCTTCCTTCCTTCCTTCCTTCCTTCCTTCCTTCCTTCCTTCCTTCCTTCCTTCCTTCCTTCCTTCCTTCCTTCCTTCCTTCCTTCCTTTCTTTCTTTCTTTCTTTCTTTCTTTCCCACACCCGGCGGCGCTCAGGGGTTACTCCTGGTTGTCTGCTCAGAAATAGCTCCTGGCAGGCACGGGGGACCATATGGGACACCGGGATTCGAACCAACCACCTTAGGTCCTGGATCGGCTGTTTGCAAGGCAAACACCGTTGTGCTATCTCTCCGGGCCCTCTTTTCTTTCTTTTCTCTTCTTATTTCTCTTCTCTTTTCTTTTCTTGTTCTAGAGTTTTTAATCCTTAGGGAACTGTTTAGTAATAGATCTATATTGTAGTCTCCAATATTACTATGATATTAATGCTCAAAACAACAAAAAAATCTAAACAGCAAAACACTTCAAAAGGGGGCCGGGTAGGTGGCGCTGGAGGTAAGGTGTCTGCCTTGCAAGCGCTAGCCAAGGAAGGACCGCGGTTCGATCCCCCCCGGCGTCCCATATGGTCCCCCCAAGCCAGGGGCGATTTCTGAGCACATAGCCAGGAGTAACCCCTGAGCGTCAAACGGGTGTGGCCCAAAAACCAAAAAAAAAAAAACAAAAAAAAAACTTCAAAAGCCAGCAAGGCAGGGGAGAATTTGTCTTGCTGCTCCTGAGATGTGTCCACGATGAGTCATTCCTGGCGTGGCTAATGTATCCACCTCCCAGTTCCCACCCCCATCTCCGACCCTGAGCACTTGAGCTGCACCACCCTGTGGCCCTGCAGTGTGCAACTCCCTCCAGTTGTGGGCAATGGATCCTGGAGGTTTTTAAAGGGCTCATGAGCCTGGGAACTGAGTACCCTGCCACTGCGTCCTGGGCTGCCTCCTTTGTGCTCTGGCACAAGTTTCTTCTCTCCATAAACTTTGAGGGATAGAGTGTGAGGCTCTTGTAAACCTTTCTTTCTCTTTCTCTAGGGCTAGAGAACCCTGGTGCCTTGCCAGCTCCATGGAATCCAGATGAAAGGAGATAGCCAGAAACTTGTAAAATATATGAAGCTAATTCTTGGCTGGGAGGCTGCCAGATAATTTAAGGGATTTTCACGGATAATTCTAACAAATGCCCTTCTACACCTACACCCATCCCGCCATGCCCCCAGGCGCGACATGAGCAATTTAACCGCATGTGAGATGTGGTTTCTGAGACACAAAAAACAGTTGGCCCATAGAGGGTGCTAGTTCACTTCGAAACACTCAAAGAAGCAACTAAACCCAACTTTCAGGGAATCCTGGAAAGCCAGGAGGGAAGCCACTTAGTTTAAAAACAAAACAAACAAACAAAAAAACAAAACAGCAAAAACACTAATGTGGGGTTGGACATTAGTGGGTAGGGCATTTGCCTTGTATGTGGCAATCCCTAGCCTCCCACATGGTTCTCCAAGCAATACCAGGAATGACCCTGAACACAGAGCCAGGAATAACTCTTGAGCATTACTGTGACTGGGATGTGACTTCAAAACTAAATGTAAAATTTACCAAAAAAAAAAAAAAAAGATCAGAGAGATAGCACAGAGGTAGGGCATTTGCCTTGCATGCAGACAACCCGGAATGGATGATGGTTTGAACTCCGGCATCCCATATGGCTCCCTGAATCTGCCAGGAGCATTTTCTGAGTGCAGAGCCAGGGATAATCCCTGAGCTCTGCCGCCGCCGCCGCCGCCGAGTGTGACCCCCCCCCAAAATAAAATAAGATTTAAAAATCTAAGGAAGCATTTAAATTAGGCACACTATGGACCAGGAGAGTTAGAACAGAGATAAGGTGCCCACCCTGCAAGCTTCCCACCTGAGTTCAAATCTTGATACCCAGAGACTTGCCAGGAGCAAGTCCTGAACACTGTTGGATATGATACCCCATACATACAATCAAAAATAAATAAATAAGACATACTGGTACATAACCAAATTTTAAGCTAAGAAGAGAAAGCTGAGCTCGAGCAATAGTACAGATAGCCACAGCAAGTGGGGTGTTTGCCTTACGAGCAGCCAACCTAGTTTCTATCCCTGACACTGATATGCTCCCTGGAGCCTGCCAAGAGTGATCCTTGTGTGCAGAGCCAGGAATAATCCTTGAGCACCGATGATGTGGTCTAAACACACACACACACACACACACACACGCAAAAGTCATTTGTAAAATTACGAGAAACATTCAAAAATCATCATTGGGAAGGGCCTGGGTAAGTAGTTTTTCAATTCATAGAAGAGAAATCAGGCTAAGAGCAACAACTAGACATGAAGAGAGAAACTACTGCGCTCAGCAGGGGCTCCTTAACCACCTCTGGGTCAAAAGTAGATGTTTCACTTGTTGGGACAACTGTGGGATACACTCTGTACTGCGTTATGCCATTGCCTCTCTACCATCTAGTCTTGGGGAGCCATATTATGACGCCCTATAGACATTATGCATGACTCAGCACAATGTCAGTCCTCACACAACTGTCAACAGCTGGGACAAGAAGCTGCTCCTGAGAAGGGAGAGGTGGATGAGCTTTTGTCACATTCCACCAGGTTCTAGCTTCTGAGAATTGGCAACTTGAAGGCCAGTGTGAAGCCTGGGGGGTTCTATAAAGTGGGAGATGCCTCCAACAGCCCCATTTCATTATAGACATCAACTCTGAGCTTCAGGAATTGTGTGTGTGTGTGTGTGTGTGTGTGTGTGTGTGTGTGTGTGTGTGTGTTGGAACTTTTTTAATAAATAGCTGGTCATAGTAGGATTCATAAGAATGATGAGGAAGGTGGGGAGTAGGGAGAAGCCTCTTTAGAATTTTGGTCTGCAAAGAAGCTCTGATTTGTGTTTGTTTTATTTTATTTTTTTATTTTTGGTTGTGGGGCTACAGTTGTGTTACTGCTGGCTCTGTACTCACCACACTCACTATTTCTGGCAGTGCTCACAGAACCACACAGCATGTCAGGAATCAAATCTGGGTCAGGCATGTGCAAAACAAATGACCTACCTGCTGTGCCATTGCTCCAGCTTCTATAAAGAATCTTTGGTAGAGACGGAAGCAAAATGTGAATTCTTGTGTGAATGTGTGAGCCCTCTAGGATGAATAACAGCTGAGTCACCTTGAAGAGCCGGACCTAACTTTACCACAAACCCCATGAGCTCTGTCATTCCAGTCTTGGAGTTCCAGTAACCAGATGTGAATTTTCAAGGGAAAGTTGAACCCTACATATCTATGAGCTTGTGACACAGTTCATTATGTCAGGTGTTGTTGATGAGCTGACTATCTTGGCTTTTGTATGTTCTAGGAGAATTAGTCACTTCACTGCAATGTCTCATGGCTAAACTTTAAACCAAACCAATCAATAAAGGAATGAGATTGTAGAAACAATCGGCCACCACCCTCAATTTTATTGGCAAGTCAATCAAATCAAGTTTTATTGGTTCAGTCGGGAAAATATCTGTTTTATCAGTGAACTATCTCAAGAGTAAATGATTTATTTGAAAGATAAGTATAAGATTTTATACTTTTTTTTTTGGTTTTTGGGTCACACCCGCCGGCGCTCAGAGGCTACTTCTAGCTCAGAAGTCACTCCTGGCAGGCTCAGGGGAACATATGGGATGCCAGGATTCAAACCAAGGTCTGTCCTGTGTTGTCCGCGTGTAAGGCAAATGCTATCACTAAGGCCCCAAGATTTTATACTTTTTTTTATACTCAGGGATTACTCCTGGCTATATGCTCAGAAATCACTCCTCGCAGGCTCGGGGGACCATATGGGATGCCGGGATTCGAACCACGGACCTTCTGCATGCAAGGCAAATGCCTTACCTCCATGCTATCTCTCAGGCCCCCCGAAGTCAGTTTTTGTTACCTCGTTCATCTCAGACACATTTTTCTAGTTGCATTTTAGTTGTTCATTTTAACCATTATTTATACCTTTGATGTAGAGAATTGATTTAGGCACGTAAAAGTCAATAAAACCCACACATTTAATTGAAGCAAGTCAAGGAGAAACTAACAATCATGAAGATCTTATTGAGTTACTTTCTTCTTTATTTCCATCTCAAAATTGCTTTCCAAGGGAAAGGCTTTTTCTTATCTGTAATGATGAGAATGAAGACCATAGGCTGGAGAGAGAGTGAAGGACTTAGGCCTTTTCTACTACTGACAATGATTCGAATCTGTGCATATATAAGTTTCCCCAAGTGCTTCCAGGAGTCATCCCTGAGTATACAGTAAGGACCAAGCTCTGAGCAAATTCGATTGTAATGCCAAAATAAACAAAAATGATAGTGACTTATTTTAACAATATTCTCAATGCTGAGTGGATCAAATCAAGGAAGTCTGGGACTAAATCTGGCACAGACCTGCTCCTTGGCAATTTCTGATATAGGGTGAAAAGGAGGTTCAGAAGTGAGGCCATCACCAGGCTGCAGAAGTCGTGAGTGACTTTCAGAAATGTGTGTTCTATATGCCAGGGTGATAACAAAGTGGGTAGGGCACTTGCCTTGCATGCTGCTGGCCATTCCATATAGTCCCTTGAGCATTGCCAGTAATGATTCCTGAGTGCAGAGCCAGGAGCAATCCCTGAAGATTATCAGGTATGGCCCCCAAACAACAAACATGTGTCCCTGAAGTTGGATTCCATGACAATACAGTGATACATGCTGCTATGGGTGAAACCTCCAGAGAAGTATTCAGGGCTTACTTCTGGCTCAGTGCTCAGAGATCATTTCTGACAAAGCTTGGAGTGTTTGGTACCAAACCAGGGTTGGACACATGCAAGGCAAATTACTTACCACTGTACTATCACTCCAACTTCTTAGGACATTTCTTTGTTTTGTTTTCCTTTGTTTTTGAGCCACATTCAAACAGTGCTCAGAGCTTATGCCTGACTGTGCTTAGGAAACATTTGTAGTCATTCTTGGGTTCCACACATGGTGACAGAGGATGAACCAGGTCAGCTGTGTGCTAGGAAGTGCCTTAATTGCTGTAGTAGCTCTCCAATCCCCTTTTTGTTTTTAGAGGGTTTTTTTTTTTTTTTTTTTTTTTTTTTTAGTGTAGAAAGAGGAGTAAACAAAAATTGAGTGTGGGGATGTGGGGAATGGGAGGAAAAGTTGTCATGGAAGATAATGGATCAGAGAGTGTTTCCTAGGAATCCCAGAATACTTTAAGGAGGGATCCCCATGGTAAGGCAGCATTCTGTTTATAGCTGGGGATAGAACAGTGTTTAAGGACATTGGAAAAGAGAGAATCTAAACTCAAGTTGGGTGGAAAATATGTTGCCACAATTGATCAGTAAAGACTAACATTTCAACTATCTCTCAAGAGAAAAGGGGTGGGTGTGTGAAGGGTCAGTGCCTGGCTCTGACAGAGATAAAGAGGGAGGGCCTTGGTGAGTCTTAGATAAATCACATTAGAGGTGTTTCCTCGAATTAACTCCTCTTCCCAAGAAAAACTGACCTTCACCTTCAGCTAAATTTGTCTGAACGGAAGCTCAAGGTGAGGAAGACTGATAATGAGACCTCCACCTGACCTCTCACTCAGACCAAGGTTCAGGCTACCCTCCTCCACAGGCCTGAGGGAAGGAATGACACAGCAGACTGAAGCAACTGAGAGACGACTGGGGTCTTAGGGCCTGATTTGTAGAATTCAGTGACAAAGACATGTTGGGGGCCCCAGCTCACCTCAGTGGGAAGCCATAGGCTTGGTAGTTCTGAAAGACCCTGGAAATAGTCAGGAGTCAGAAGGGATGAAGGGAACAGAGCTCACTTATTTCTTCCTCAGTTATCCTCTTGGCTCTATTGAGCTGTTAAGACTCAGAAAAAGAATCAGTTGGTAGAGCCTTATGGACAATAGTGAAGTCTCATATTCGTGTTTATTTTGTGTTAATGGTCACATTTTCTGGGTAAGAAATGCTCTCCAGATAACTTTTTATGTCCTCAGCTCCTACTATTTAACTGAGTATCATCATCTATACCATTTTAATCCACAATTTACTGTCTGACTCAGTCTCAGGAACTGAGAAACCATATATTTGAAGATAAAGGCCCGTGACTTTAAAAAGATTCACACACACACTGCAGAAAAATAATTTTTTCTCTTTATTTTCCTCTTATTTGAGAGTTGTCATACCTGGCAGTGCTCAGGATTGATATGGAGTGCCAGGATTGAACCAGGCTTGCTGCATGCAAGGAAAATGACCTATCCACTACACTCTATCTCTGGTTTCTATAAATATATTTAATATATTTTTAATGAATTACTAGGAAATATATAGGAAAACATATTTTTTTTTTTTTTTTTTTTTTTTTTGGTTTTTGGGCCACACCCGGTAACGCTCAGGGGTTACTCCTGGCTATGCGCTCAGAAGTCGCTCCTGGCTTGGGGGACCATATGGGACGCCGGGGGATCGAACCGCGGTCCGTCTCCTAGGCTAGCGCAGGTAAGGCAGGCACCTTACCTCCAGCGCCACCGCCCGGCCCCGGAAAACATATTTTTAAGATGATCTTTAAAGTGGACTTGGAAAGTGTTAGAGCACACAGTCTAGCCATATATCATGGAAAGATTAGAATAACAAACATAGTGGCCAGCGATAGTTCAAGGATTAAGGCACTTGCCTTGCTCATAGTTGACCTTAGTTAGATCCTTGGCACCACTTCTGGTCCTACAATACTGCAAGAATGATCCCAGAGCACAGAGGCAGAAGGCAATCCTGATCATTGCTGGGTGCAGTCAAATACCCTCCCCCCAAAATAAAGAATAAATACCTATCTAAGACAGTATTCTCTGCTGTTATGACTATAGAAGAGGCTATCCCATTTTTTAAGTTTATCCCATGTTTAAGTGAGTTTTTAAGCTGTTGTCCTATTTGCTAATATCTTCTGTTCACCTAACCACAAAGATAAACTTACCTGGCAGAGGGGAAGACCATATAATCACCTACTCATGAAGACCTCATTGATAGTTGAAGTGACAGAACACCTGCCTGGTATGCATGAGGTACTGCATTTAATCCCTGGTACCACATGGCTGGGACCACATGCATGACTTCCCTTCATCATCAGAGACCACACCTGGCAGTGCCCTAAACCCTCAACACTTCCATGCAGCCACTTTGGCATAAGGATTATTTTAAGCTGAAGACAGTTTAATGGAATCACTAGAGGCAGGGACCTCTTTGCTCTCCCCATCCATGTCTGAGAGTAGAGCATAATTTTTCTGGAATGAAAGAGAAATTCTTTCTGGTAGAAATGGGAAGTTGACCCAGACACAGCTTTATCTAAACTAGTCCTACTAAAATAATCCTTATCTAGCTTTAATTATTTGTTCGCTTACTTTTTAGGTCCTGATCCCTGAGCCTAAGAAAGGAGCAGCGGATGAATTTTCCACCCTGTCTTACCATTTCATGCATTCCATAGTCATGTCTGGTGAAGGAGGAGAGAAATAGAAACTAAGCCTAGAATGAATGACAATGTGGTCCTAATTCACTTTTACACTTCGTTTCTAATCTTTACCTTTTTTTTTTTTTTTTTGGTTTTTGGGCCACACCCAGTGGTGCTCAGGGGTTACTCCTGGCTGTCTGCTCAGAAATAGCTCCTGGCAGGCACGGGGGACCATATGGGACACTGGGATTCGAACCAACCACCTTTGGTCCTGGATCG
Organism: Suncus etruscus; assembly: GCF_024139225.1. Lineage (NCBI taxonomy): Eukaryota > Metazoa > Chordata > Mammalia > Eulipotyphla > Soricidae > Suncus > Suncus etruscus. The sequence goes on from NC_064858.1 coordinate 47,463,506, forward strand.
GCTGCTTGCAAGGCAAACGCCACTGTGCTATCTCTCCGGGCCCGACCTTTTTTTCTTATACAAAAACTACCTCATCAGCACTTTTCATGATTGCAGAAATGGTGCAAATAGCATTGCATTTAAGCAATTAGCTGCAATAAATAGTTTAAGAAAGGCTTCATTAATAAATGTTATATTCATGAGCATTCCAGAGCTTGAGAAAACAATCCCAAGTTTATTCATCCTTCATCTAAAAATTTGCTCTGCATAGCTTTCTGAACTGAAAAAAACTAAGTTCATCATAATTTTGAGATGATGGTTTTAATTTCCCTTCTCTCCTCCCCTATGTGGCTTGGAGAGCCCAGGCTTGCAGGCATGTTTGTAGTACTCACATTGCTAGTGTTGGGGTAGTTTGTGATCTCAAGATGGCTAATCAGTCATCCCAGGACCACCCAGTGGTTTTCCAATTTGTTTTGCTTTGGGCTTTTAAGGGTGTGGATTTGGACCCACCTGACAATGCTCAGGGGTTATGCTTAGCTCTGCACTTAGGAACTACTCCTGACAGTGTTCATGGAACCATAGGGGATGCCCAGGATTGAATCTGGTTCAGCCAGATGCAAAGGCAAGTAACCCACCTACTGTACTATTATTCTATCCCCACTGCCCACATGATTAAATTTAACAAACAAATAAACAAGCCAAACAAGGCTAAATCAAAATAAAAATGAGATCTGCACCTTACTGGATTTTCTCTTATGCAATGAATGGCATATCCTAGCAGTATTTTGAATTCTGGATGCAGGAACCCAATTAAAATCACCACATGTTCCAAAACTAATTAAAAGTATAAAATCACTATGCTATAAATAGTAGCCCATCCTAGTCAATGTTTTCAATTATTTCAAATCTTTGACATAACAAATCGGATTGATTAACATGTAATCTGATTTATTAAAATCTAATTGAGGACATATGTTTTGGTGCTTCTACTATTTCTCAAACCACCATACAAAATGTGTCCTTTTTTATTTTGGTATACTTTTGGGCCTTGTTTAAAATTTACTCAAGAATTTAGGATCAAAAAAATCTCATATTAGGATTAGGTGTAAAATTATAACCTTACAGTCGGTTTATTCTTCCTACTACAACATATGTCAGACACAGAAAATGCTCTATAGATCACTTTTCCCACATTCCTTCCTTCCTGTGCAAGGCAAGGGTGCTTTTCTGGGATGAAATCCATGGTGCTTCAGTCAAAGGAAAATAAAGATCCCCCTTTTCCCTTTTATACAACCCATATTCACCTAAAAACTATTTTCTCCATGTACTTTCCTGCCAAAGAAGGTAAAAATTCATTATCAATAACTCTTTTTTTTTTTTTTGGTTTTTGGGCCACACCCGGCGGTGCTCAAGGGTTACTCCTGGCTGTCTGTTCAGAAATAGTTCCTGGCAGGCACGAGGGACCATATGGGACACCGGGATTCGAACCAAACCACCTTTGGTCCTGGATTGGCTGCTTGCAAGGCAAACACCGCTGTGCTATCTCTCCGGGCCCCAATCAATAACTCTTGTGAGATTTACAATGATATTAAAATGTCTGATAAATAAATAATTATGTGAATGAGTAGATGAAGTATATGGACATAATCCAAAATGTAACACAATGACCAAGAAACTACCCTAAAAATAAATTTTGGCTCTTTAAAGGCTCTGAATGTGCTCTCACACCTAACCCCCCAGCCAACCCAGTTTCTTGTGTTGTCTTCACTGCTCCAAGAATGATTTCTCTCTAGAAGCTGTACAAAATTAAAATTGAGTGATAGTATAGCATGCAGCTGGAACTGACCCAATATGGTTCCCTGAGCTGCAGTTACCAGATGTGACTCAAAAACAAAACAAAACAAACAAAAAACAACAAAAATATATGCAAATATATGCTTAATTTTTGACTATTAGCAACAATTCAAAAGGGGTGAAGGTCTGGACAAGATCTTATGCAAGCATATACTCACATGTTCTCATTCACAAGCTAAACCTACGTATGGCCCTGATCTGCTACTGAGCAGCTGAGCTGTATTTTAAACTACACCTCTTAGGAAACCAATACATGTCAAGAAAAGGAGCATCTTCCAGGTGGTTCTCTCATGAATGCAAAGCCAACCCACATAGGGATTTTTAGCCTTATTTCTCTACTTAACTTTACCTGAGGGATTTTAACTGATAGTCATCAAGCCTTTAATTATATCAAGACTTGAAAAATAATTAAAGTGTTTTCTTATTTTTTTAGAGAGGTGTGCACTAAGTATGTGAGCCTGTGAATCATGGAGCATATCTCTCTAACAAGCCCTGCCCCTCCCACCATAAAGACCAGAAACTCATAGGGAAAGGAAATGGAGGATGGAGCTGAGGAAAAGTTCAAAAAGCTGTAGTACCTGGAGGCCCAGGTTGGATCCCAGCTCTAGTAGATGCTAAGCCCTACCAACCAAAGAAACTAGAGAGAAACCAGATGTAATTGCTGGAGTAACCACCCTGAGCACTGCCTTCAGAGGTCCCCAACCCCAGTCTCACTATCCCTGAAAATAAAATAAAAAGAATAAATGGAACCTTTAGTCATTATCAGAGGGCCAAACCATGCTCTTATGGCATTCCTGGTATGTGTGAGATCTTGAGTTAGTCCCAGCACCATATGGCAGGTCCAGCCCCTGAACCACTGTTTGCAACTCTAATGACGCTTAGGCAGACTGAGCCTAGGAGAACCATATTACTAGTCTCCAGAACTCCCAAACCATCAGGATAAGGACCATGGGGGAAGATTCCTAGGCTTCAAAGCCACTGGAGAGTAACCCACCAATTTTTTTTATGTCAAAGTTAAAAACCAAAATGTGTGGGAATGGAGAGATAGCATGGAGGTAAAGCGTTTGCCTTTCATGCAGAAGATCATTGGTTCGAATCCCGGCATCCCATGTGTTTCCCCGAGCCTGCCAGGAGCGATTTCTGAGCATAGAGCCAGGAGTAACCCCTGAGAGCTGCCAGGTGTGACACAAAAACAAAAACAAAAAAACATAAAAAAAAGTGTGTAAAGTTACTGGGAGGTGGGGGGGTTGGTAATTTTCTTACCATTAGATTAAGTCATATTATAAGACTAAGGTAATTTTTGTTCGGTAAGTATTAGAGTAACACCCAGCATTGTCAGAGACTACTCTCAGCTCCAGAAAATCAGGACTATATCCCTATACTAAGGTTACTTAAAACAAACTAAGCTCACTTAAAACAACTTAGTAAAAACATAGGAAGACAATAAAATAATGAAAGGGAATAGATCCCAGAAAGAGGCCAGACTCTTGAACTTTGATGGAAGAGGTCTCCAAGTGTAGGATAGGGGACAAAATTAAGTAAAAGGTATGGAAGACATTGACTAACCATATAGAGATTTAAAAATCTAGCTGTAACACAAATCCAAAGAGCAGAAATGAATTACATTTCTTGGCTGGATTTTTTTCTTTGGCCTCTGATTCTAATTTCATTACAGTAGAGGCAAGAGGAACTCTTTTGAGCAATATGCTTTCTATATTTGCTCATGAGTTGACACATTCCTCCTTCCGTTGCTCCCTTTCGGCCCTAAAGTTCATGAAACCTTTATAAGTTTCTCACAGTATATCCAATTGTGTTTTCAACATTTTGGGGGTTCCTTCTTTAGAAAATTCCTCCCATAATTTGGGAGCTTTTCTGCTTTATCTTCTTTCCTTAAAAAAAATATCTTTCTGGATTCAGATGGGCAAAATTCAGAGTTTCTAAGCCCAGTCTAGCAATCTACTTATAGCTACCTAGCTGGCTTGTCCCTACTCTCTTGTTCAGAGTTGGGTTTCTCATCTCCTCCTAAGTCAACCACAATTCTCAGATCAGAATTGAACAGTAAGACAAAGAGAGGAAGATTTTGGGCAAGCCCCTTGCTAAATGGAGGCTTTATTGGAGAGCAGAAAGGGTGCCAAGACTTTGGCTGGACCACAGGCATTCTGCTCCCAGGGTGAATGAACCCTCCTAATTGGAAAATGGGGATATTTAAGATAATTACTGATGAAGATTCTTAACAATATTTTATCTTTAAACAGTAATGAAAGGAGTCTATTACTTACTTCTAAAGGAGTCCACCAAATTTGTAATGCTCTGGTTCTGTTCTTATTGTTTTCACTGGGGGAATGGCTTGCAAGCTGGAATTGTGCACACATCAGCAATGTATGCTGCTAGCAGAGAAGCAGTTTCTGACCTGTGGGCATTTTCTCTAATAACACATTTGTGGAAAATCTAGTCAGAGGGATTCTAGGTACTGAAGCCATTGCCTGAATCACTTTATGACAGCTTCCTTGTAAATAAATAAACTATAATGAAACCTGACATATACTGTAATGTTGGGCAAAGCTCAACAAACTCAGTTAAACTGGGTTTCCACTGCCAAAGTTACCCTTTATTTATGTTGGGCTAAAAGGAGGAGACTGTGTTTAAACAAGGCAACAAATTAAATGTGAGTGCCACAAGTAGAGAAAATTTGCAGCATAGTTAAACCTGACTCATTGATCATGTGCATATACATTACCCAAGCTCCTTGATGATCTGCTAAAGTAAACAACCCTCACTTGACCCTGCACATGAACAACCCAAATTCTCCCAGAGTAACTGCTGAAGGAGAGGGGGGAAACTGGGTTATTTTGGGATCAGTTAAGATATGAGTAGTTATAGGGGCCAGAGTGATAAAATAGCAAGTATGCATTTGCCTTGTTTGTGGCTGACCCAGGTTCTATCTCCAGCATCCCATATTGGTCTCCCAAGCCTACCAGGAGTAACTTGTTAGCTCAAATATATGAGTAGTTATAGATCTATGAATTATTCCTTTTTATCATTTGTGGAATTTGGGTCATATCAGGTGTGCACAAAGGCTCTTCCTGGCTATGTATTCATGAGTGAACTTTGGTAGTTCTTGGGGGACCATAGGCAGTGCCAGGGATAAAATAGAGGCTGACTACATGAATGGCAAGTGCCTTACCTCCTATACTATCTCCTTTGCTTTAAACCCATAAATTATTAACCAACTTTCTCTCTTCTCTGCAGTAGATGTAGAGAAGTGGCTGGTCTAAATGTTCCTGTTAAGATAAACTAATCAGACTCAGAAACTCGTTAGATTTGAGGAATAAAAAAGAGGAGCTGAAGGTTGCATTAAACAGTCTCCAAATGACATTTTATTATACACAGCCTGATGGCTTGAGAATAAAGACTTCATAGAATTATTGTACCTCATACTTCTTCAATAGTGTGTCAATTAAGTACCATTGTTCTTTCTATTAAGAGGCAGGTTTCGTGGGTTAATTTAGTAACTGGCATAGGAGAGAGATTAAAATTTAGATCCCAATTTATTTATTTATTTTTGGTTTTTGGGTCACACCTGGCAGCACTCAGAGTTACTCCTGGAACTATGCTCAGAAATCACTCCTGGTAGGCTCAGGGGACCATATGAGATGCCGAGATATGAACCACCATCCTTCTGCATGCAAGGACATAAGCCCTACTTTCTTATTCATCACTACACTCCACTTTATGCGTGGGAAAAAGAAAACTTAAGTTTTTATTAAAAAAATATTGATCTTGTAAAAACAACAACAACAACAAGATGTCTAATTGCAGAGGCCCAACTTGGACAACAGAGACTGAGCAGAACCTTTGGATCCATAATATCCTAGGCTTCGGCTTAGGGACTAAACGAAAACAGGGAGCAATTGTTACAGAAGACTGAACACAGCAATGATAGATAGGAACCTCTAGAACCGCAAAGATTCTATCCTAGATCCTGTTCTATGACCTGTGCAAATACCAAGATCGCTAGCTACAGTGGCTTGATTTTCTCACACACGAGAGGAAAGTTTCCTTTCCACAAAAAAGCCTTTGGGATGGGGTAATGAATATATATGGAGCCAGGGGTTGATCCCATGATGGTATGTTTTAAGGATGGAGAAATCCTAAATCTCTTAGGCCACAGGAATTGCCTTTCTTCCCCAATGCTACTGTGCCTATGCAAAAAAAAAAAAAAAAAAGTGGGTAGAACGCCAAACCCTGCCACTCCAGCACCCCTTCTTTTTCTTGTTTTGTTTTGTTACTTTTTAAATTTATTTTCCTTATCTTTTTTTTTTTTTTTTTTTTTTTGGTTTTGGGGTCACACCCAAAAACTGTGCTCAGGGGTTACTCCTGGCTGTTTGCTCAGAAACAGCTCCTGGCAGGCATGGGGGACCATATGGGACACCGGGATTCGAACCAACCACTTTTGGTCCTGGATTGGCTGCTTGCAAGGCAAACGCCGCTATGCTATCTCTCCAGGCCTATTTTTCTTATCTCTTTTTCTTCCACTTTTCTCTTACTTTTTCACTCTTGTGGTTATTATTTGGTGATTTTTATTTTATTTTATTTTTCTTTGCCAGGTGCATTTTCTTTCTTTTCTTCTTCCATTTTTCTTTCCTTTTTTCCCTCTTCTTTCTTTTTTTGGTAGTTGTTACCAAATTTTTTCTCCCTTTTTTATCCTTTTTTATCTCCAATGATGGTGGAATGGATGCTCAAGCTGTAAAGGGGAGACCAGTTGCACTAGCATTCTGGGGTATAAAGGAGGGAGAAATGGAATACATGCTGGGAACAGGGGTGGAAGGAGGACAGCACTGGTGGTGGGAATCCCCCTCAGTCATTGTCACTATGTACAATAAATGATGCAGTGAAAGATTTGTAATGCACTTTGGTCACAATAAAAATTAAAAAAATTAAAAAAAAAGAACATTGAATTCTAAGTACTGGCAGGAAAACCAGCAGAATGTAGGAAATATGAAACTGCATTTAGGAAAAGATTAGGGACAGACAATAGATTTGGAAGTAATTTGCTAAAAAGTAAATGTTGTTTAGAAAGATAGCTGAGAGCTGTCTCAATGCTGCTCTGTGGATATCTTTATGTACCTCAATAATTAAAATTTAAGAGAAACTATGATTGTTGTTTTTTATTGAGTTGATTATCTCACTTAATACCTGTGAGTGTTAATTTGATTTGATTGTCTCACTTATTACCTGTTTGGGCAAACCACCTCACTGACCTGAGCCTATGTAAATTAATGCTTCTTCCAAGTCTAAAATTTTAGAGAAATGAGGGCTCAAGTAGAGTGGTAGGAGATAGACAAAGAGAGAGAAAAGAAAGAAAGAAAGAAAGAAAGAAAGAAAGAAAGAAAGAAAGAAAGAAAGAAAGAAAGAAAGAAAGAAAGAGAAAGAAAGAAAGAAAGAAAGAAAGAAAGAAAGAAAGAAAGAAAGAAAGAAAGAAAGAAAGAAAGAAAGAAAGAAGAAGAAAGAAAGAAAGAAGAAAGAAAGAGGGAGAAAGAGAAAGAAAGAAAGAAAGAGAAAGAAAGAAAGAAAGAAAGAAAGAAGAAGAAGAAGAGAAAGAAAGAAAGAAAGAAAAGAAAGAAAGAAAGAAAGCAAGAAAAAAAGAAAGAAGAAAAGAAAAAAGAAAAGAAAGAAAAAAGAAAGAAAAAAAAGAAAAAGAAAAGAAAGAAAGAAAAAAAAAAAAAGAAAGAAAAGAAAGAAAGAAAGAGAAAGAAAAGAAAGAACAGAAAAAGAAAGAAGATATAAATATAAGGATATAAGACAGAGCTAAAGATAATTGGATGCCAAAACTTGAGAAGAATGGAAAAGAATGAAAGTGGAGGTAACTGTTTTAGGCAAGAATTAGAAGAATCATAAAATATCATTGATCAAGATAGGAAGAGATGGGATCAAAAATTTTGAAAGAGCTGATAAAGAGCTTCTGTCTGCTCTATAAAGCATTATTGAAGTATTATGCACATGGCAACTCTTTGAATGTTGGTAGGTCATCTGTTGAACTAGAAATATTCACTTATAGACTGAATGAGCACAGATTTTAAGCTAAGAGGGTGGAGACTTTACAATCTCTCCTGTCTCAAAGTCACTGTGCCCATGGTTTCCATAGCAATGTGACTCACTGAGGATGTTGGATTTCCTCACAGTAGAACAGCTGTTTTTTTATGCCTGACAGAGGGCAAGCAACCATTTTTGAAATGGGGCCAATATTCCTCTAGTATCAAAATATTTTCCTATACCTGAATGTATTCTTTTTCCCCTTTTTTATATTTCTTTCTCATAAACCATATTTTAAATTCAACTTCGATCATTCTCTCTTAGATTTTCTCCCCTCAGGTGCTTTAGATTTTAGTGAGAAACTTCTCAGGATTTCACTTACCTTTTCTTCCTATCACCCTCATTTTTGTTCACCCCCTTTTTAGACTTCATAAAAGGACCCTGTCTCCTTAATTTCTTAGCAACAGTTTAAGTCAACCCTTCCTTTCTTTCATTTCCTTTTAATATTCATCAGTAGTTCGTTTTTTTTCCAGGCCATGAGCAAAGTTTTCTACATGCACTAGTTTATTTTTTTGTTTTGTTGAATCTTTTACTTTTAACTCCCTTACATTTTTTTTTGTGTGTGGTTTTTGGGTCACACCCGGCAGTGCTCAGGGGTTACTCCTGGCTCCATGCTCAGAAATTGCTCCTGGCAGGCACAGGGGACCATATGGGATGCTGGGATTTGAACCGATAACCTTCTGCATGAAAGGCAAACGCCTTACCTCCATGCTATCTCTCCAGCCCCACTCCCTTACAATTTTTAAAATCGAGATATAACTAAATATAACATTGTTTCTATTTGATATATAGAAATGATTTGATCTTTGTATACATTGTAAAATGATCAGCATAATAGTCTAGTTAAAAACCTATCAAACAATTTTAAAATTTCTTATGATGAATTACACATGTGATCTATAAACACATGCATTAGAATTAAGACAATAATTGATTTAATTCTATAGAAAGATTCTTCAGTTTTACTTTATTATCCCAAAGTCACCCAGACCCACACATATGCTCCCAAACTTATGCATTAACCTTCTTTTACATCATTTCATGTCCTGCTCACCTCTCTCTAATGAGATAACAAGGAAGAGTTTATATAGCAGGGGAGGATACCAGAACTGGGGGCCAGAGGAAGAGTTCAATGGCTTAGAAAATCTTTGCAAGTTGACAGTTTCAGATTTAGTCCCCAGTGGCTCTGCTATCTGTGATTCCCACTACCAGTGATTTCAGTCACAACACAACCTCAATAGAACATACAAAATTTGGCAAGGAATGCAACCAGAGATGATTGAGCACATCAGGCCAGGAAGTGTAACCCCTGGATAACACCATGTATGGGCACTACAGAAGCCCCACACACTATGCAAGAATGTGTGCGAGCACTGCCACTAAGTGTGGGAAGCCTCAGAGCCAGGCATAGGTGTGGCTACCCCCCAGCTACCACCAGTAGAACATCAACAATCATGAATGGAGGGGAAAGAAAAATTGAGGGAGAGTCATGCCCAACAGTGTTCAGGATTTACTCCTGACTTTGCTTGGAGGCTACTCCTAGTGGTACTTAGGAGATTGTATGTGCTACCAGAGATTAAATCTAGCTCAGCTCCATACAATGATAGAATTCTATCCCTTGCACTATCACTGATGTCCCCTATTTTTGGTGGTATCAGAGGAATTTTTTCCAAACCATCTAATTTGAGTTGCAAGATGACTACACACAGGGAAATTCAGTAAAAGTAAACAAAAGTGAGTGACGTCAGGCTGGGAAAATCCACGAAACTACGCCTGCCCAGTGGGGCCTGACTGTGAAAAATTGTGAGTGCTGCCTGTGTGTGTCTGTCTACTATCCTGTTGCGTGAACCTCTTGGGAGTGGGCCGAAAAGAGGCTCCAGAAAACTCGCTCTCCCAGAAGCCAATTTCAGGGCAGAAACGCTAAGGAACTGCTCCAAAATGTGAAAACTGGCTATGCTTTGGAGAAGCCAGGTCCCGTTTTTGTGACGTCAGGCTGGAAAAATCCACGAAACTACACCTGCCCAGTAGGGCGCAACTGTAAAAAATTGTGAGTGCTGCCTGTGTATGTCTGTCTACTATCCTGTTGCGTGGACCTCTTGGGAGTGGGCCGAAAAGAGGCTCCAAAGAGCATGCTCACTGTGCTTGGCTACGCAGCCGTGCGCTCTTTCTAAGAAAAGAACACCATCACAACAAGAAGAAAAAAATCACACTAAGAACTGTGCTGGATCACTGAAGCCCAGCATTTCTCTCTGGACTCTATTCTCTGCTGCATGCTCAGTACTAAGATTTGATCCTGTGTGAGGCTTTATCCACGGAGGACTCCCCTACCTTGGAGGCAAGTCGACACATCAACAAAGGGCAAAGGCAGAGGAGTGTGCTGCCTACATCATTTGGCCAATGAATACCACCAAAACACGTAGAAAAACCCACAATACAAGTGTGACAATGGGGAAACAAAGCAGGCCAGCACCAGACATAGAGAATGAAGTTGACAATTCTGATGACAAGATAATGACCAACCAACTAATCAACCTCTCAGATAAGGACTTTAGACTAGCAATATGGAAGATGCTCAAAGAACTCAAAGAAACCATGGATCGAGTTGAACAGAACACTAATAAGAACCAAGAAAATATAAAGACAGAAATCACAAAACTCCAAACTGGAAAAACAGATTCAAATAATAGGCCTGAAAAAGTCCGTAAACGAAGTGAATGACAAAATGGATAAGCTCTGGGACAGGGTATCAGAAGCTGAGAATAGACTCGGTGCTGTGGAAGATGAGATAAATAATAATTCCATACAGCAGAAGAGATTGGGAAAAAAACTTAAAGCAAATGAGCAGACAATGGAAAAATTAGTCAAAGAATGGGAACAGATGAAAATAGAAGTCTATGATAAGATCAACAGAAACAACTTAAGAATCATTGGAGTCCCAGAGACCCAGGAAGAAAATTTCCAGGAAGAATCAGTGGTCAAGAATATCATTAAAGAGAAACTTCCAGAGCTAAAGAATATATGTGATCAAATTCTGCATGCTCGAAGAGTACCAACCAAAAGAGACCCCAGAAAAAATACCCCAAGACACAACCTAGTCACAATGAGGAATCCCACAGATAGAGACAGAATTCTGAAAACAGCAAGATCAAAAGGGGAAATTACGTTCAAGCAAGCATCCTTGAGATTTACAGCAGACCTGTCACAAGAAACACTCAATGCTAGAAAGAAGTGGTGGAATATTGTGACAAGACTGAATGAAATGAATGCTTCACCTAGAATACTGTACCCAGCAAATCTCACTTTCTGGTTTGACGGAAGAATACATGGTTTCACAAACAAAAAACAGCTCAGAAATTTTACAGACTCAAAACCAGTCTTAAGGGAAAAACTAAAGACCTAATTTTAGACAAGACTAACCAAAAGACACACCAAATTTCGATATAAAGATGGCATTAAATCCCAGGACAATTCTTTCTCTCAACGTCAATGGACTAAATGCACCAGTCAAGAGACACAGAGTGGCTAAATGGATCAAAAAACTCAATCCAACCTTCTACTGCCTACAAGAAACGCACCTGAATAGTCAGAACAAACATAGACTCAAAATAAAAGGCTGGAGAAAAATTATCTAAGCAAACAACCCCCATAGAAAAGCTGGAGTGGCCATACTAATATCAGATAATGCAAACTTTATACTCAGGAAGGTTGTAAGGGACAAAGATGGATATTTTATATTAATCAAGGGGTATGTAGAGCAGGAAGAAATAACTCTCCTAAACATATATGCATCGAATGAGGGGCCAGCAAAATATTTAATACAACTGTTGACAAATCTGAAAAATAATATCAATAACAACACAACAATTGTGGGGGACCTCATAACGGCATTGTCAACACTGGATAGGTCAACCAGACTGAAACCCAACAAGAATATACTAGACCTGAGGAGAGAAATGGAAGAAAGAGGCCTAGTGTATATATATATATATATATATATATATATATATATATATATATATATATATATATATATATATATATATATATATAGGACACTCCATCCCCAGAAACCTGGATACACATTCTTCTCCAATGTACATGGGACATTCTCCAGGATAGACTACATGCTGGCACATAAACCATACCTCCATAATATCAAGTGGATAGAAAATTTGCAGACTACCTTCGCTGACCACAAGGCTCTGAAATTATTTGTGAATTCCAAAGGGACTCAGAAGAAAAACTTTAACACCTGGAAGTTAAACAGCCCCATACTCAATAACCAGTGGGTCCGAGATGAACTCAAGGAGGATATCAAAAGGTTCCTGGAAACAAATGACAATAAAGACACAAACTCTCAGAACTTATGGGACACAGCAAAAGCAGTACTGAGAGGAAAATTTATAGCTTTGCAAGCACACATCAGGAAGGAAGAAGGAGCTTACCTGAGTAGCTTAATGACACAGCTAATAGAACTAGAAAGTGCTCAACAAAAGGACCCAAAAATAGGGAGACAGAAGGAAATAACAAAGCTGAGAGCAGAAATCAAAGAAAGTGGAACCCAAAAAAACAATCCGAAAGATCAACGAAAGCAGAAGTTGGTTCTTTGAAAAAACAAACAAGATTGATAGACCACTGGCAAACCTAACACAGAAAGAGAGAGAGAAAAACTTGATAACTCTTATTAGGAATGAAAAAGGAGAGATCACTACTGATATGACAGAGATTCAAAGGGTAATCAGAAACTACTTTGAGAAACTCTACGCTACTAAAAATGAGAACCTGGAAGAAAATAATCTTGCACGGTTGAAGGAAGAGGATGTAACATATCTAAACACCCCCATCACCATTGATGAAATCAAAACGGTAATCAAATGTCTGCCCAAAAACAAAAGCCCAGGCCCAGATGGATTTACTAATGAATTCTTTCAAACTTTCCAAGAAGAACTACTACCAATTCTGGAAATACTCTTTCATGAAATTGAACAAATGGAAACACTTCCAAATAGCTTTTATGAAGCCAACATCACCTTGATACCTAAACCAGACAGAAATGCTACCAAAAAAGAAAATTACAGACCAATATTGCTGATGAACGCAGATGCAAAGATCCTCAACAAAATCCTGGCAAATAGGATTCAATGCCTCATTAAGAAGATCATCCACCATGATCAAGTTGATTTCATCCCAAGAATGCAAGGATGGTTTAACATCCGTAAATCTATCAACATAATACACAACATCAATAACAAGAAAAATAAAAACCACATGATCATATCAATAGATGCAGAGAAACCATTTGATAAGGTCCAACACCCATTCTTGATCAAACTCTCAGCAAGATGGGAATGGAAGGAACCTTTCTCAATATAGTTAAGGCCATCTACTACAAGTCAGTGCCAAATATTATCCTCAATAAAGAAAAAATAAAAGCCTTCCCTCTAAATTCTGGCACAAGACAAGGCTATCCTCTCTCACCACTCCTATTCAACATAGCACTGAAAGTACTCGCTGTAGCGATTAGGCAAGAAAAAGATATCAAGGGAATTCAGATAGGAAAGGAAGAAGTCAAGCTCTCACTGTTTGCAGATGACATGATACTCTACTTAGAAAACCCTAAAGACTCTACCAACAAGCTTCAAGAAACAATAGACTCATATAGCAAGGTGGCAGGCTACAAAATTAACACACAAAAATCAATGGCCTTTCTATACACCAATAGTAATAAGGATGAAATGGACATTAAGAAAACAACCCCATTCACAATAGTGCCACACAAACTCAAATGTCTTGGAATCAACCTGACTAAAAATGTGAAGGACCTATACAAAGAAAACTATAAAACTCTGCTCCAAGAAATAAGAGAGGACACGTGGAAATGGAAACGCATACCCTGCTCATGGATTGGCAGGATTAACATCATCAAAATGGAGGGAGGGACTCCAGAGCATGAAAACCGGCAAGCCTTTGCAAAAGCCGGCTCCCTGTGTGTGACATCAGGCGGGGAAAATCCACGAAAGTACGCCTGCCCAGTGGGGCCCAACTGTGAAAAACTGTGAGTGCGACCTGTATATGTCTGTCTACTGTCCTCTTGCCTGAAACTCTTGCGAGTGGGGCAAAAAGAGGCTCCAGAGGAGTACGGCCGCGTAGCGAAGTGGAGCGGCCGTGCACTCTTTCTAAGGAAAGAACACCATTGCAACAAGAAGAAAAAATCACACTAAGAACGGCGCTGTATCACAGAAGCAAACATTTCTCTCCAGACTGTCTTCTCTGTTGCATGCTCGGGCCTAAGATTTGACCCAGTGTGAGGCTTCATCCACGGAGGACTCCCCTCCCTTAGAGGCAAGTCGGCCCATCCAGAAAGGGAGGAGCCAGAGGAGTGTGCTGCCTGCATCATATAGACAATGAATACCACCACAACACGTAGAAAAACCCACAATACAAGTGTGACAATGGGGAAACAACGCAGGCCAGCATCAGACATAGAGAATGAAGATGACAATTCTGATGACCAGATAATGACCAACCAACTAATCAACCTCTCAGATAAGGACTTTAGACGAGCAATATGGAAGATGTTCAAAGAACTCAAAGAAACCATGGATCGAGTTGAACAGAACACTAATAAGAACCAAGAAAATATGAAGACAGAAATCACAAAACTCCAAACTGAAAAAACATGTCAACTAACAGGACTGAAAAAGTCAATAAGCGAAGTGAATGACAAAATGGATAAGCTCTGGGACAGAGTATCAGAAGCTGAGAATAGACTTGGTGCTGTGGAAGATGAGATACATAACAATTCCATGCAGCAGGAGAGATTGGGAAAAAAACTTAAAGCAAATGAGCAGACAATGGAAAAATTAGTCAAAGAATGGGAACAGATGAAAATAGAAGTCTATGATAAGATCAACAGAAACAACTTAAGAATCATTGGAGTCCCAGAGACCCAGGAAGAAAATTTCCAGGAAGAATCAGTGGTCAAGAATATCATTAAAGAGAAACTTCCAGAGCTAAAGAATATATGTGATCAAATCCTGCATGCCCGAAGAGTACCAACCAAAAGAGACCCCAGAAAAACCACCCCAAGACACATCCTAGTCACAATGACAAATCCCACAGATAGAGACAGAATTCTGAAAACAGCAAGATCAAAAGGGGAAATCACGTACAAGCAAGCTTCCCTGAGATTTACAGCAGACCTGTCACCAGAAACACTCAATGCCAGAAAGCAGTGGTTGAATATTGTGACAAGACTGAATGAAATGAATGCTTCACCCAGAATACTATACCCAGCAAATCTCACTTTCTGGTTTGACGGAAGAATACATGGTTTCACAAACAAAAAACAGCTCAGAAACTGGAAGTTCCAGCTCACCTCAGGAAGCTCACCACAAAGAGTGATGAGTTTAGTTAGAGAAATAACTACATTTTGAACTGTCCTAATAATGAGAATGTATGAGGAAAATAAAGAGCCTGTCTAGAGTACAGGCGGGGGTCGGGTGGGGAGGAGGGAGACTTGGGACATTGGTGATGGGAATGTTGCACGGGTGATGGGTGGTCTTTACATGACTGAAACCCAAACACAATCATGTATGTAATCAAGGTGTTTAAATAAATTAAAAAAATATATAATAAAAAAAATAAAATAAAAAGAAGAAAATGAAAAGAAAAAAAAACATCATCAAAATGGCAATACTCCCCAAGGCATTATACAGATTTAATGCGACCCCTCTAAAGATACCCATGACATTCTTTAAAGAAGTAGATCAGGCACTTTTGAAATTCGTTTGGAACAATAAACACCCTAGAATAGCTAAAGCAATCATTGGGAAAAAGAATATGGGAGGAATTACTTTCCCCAACTTTAAACTTTACTACAAGACGATAGATATCAAAACAGCATGGTATTGGAATAAGGACAGGCCCTCAGATCAGTGGAATAGGCTTGAATACTCAGAAAATGTTCCCCAGACATACAATCACCTAATTTTTGATAAAGGAGCAGGAAATCCTAAATGGAGCAGGGAAAGCCTCTTCAACAAGTGGTGTCGGCATAATTGGATAGCCACTTGCAAAAAATTGAATTTAGACCCCCCAGCTAACATCATGTACGAAGGTAAAATCCAAATTAATTAAAGACCTCGATATCAGACCCCAAACCAGAAGATATATAGGACAACACATAGGCAAAACACTCAAGGACATTGAGACTACAGGTATATTCAAAGAGGAAACTGCACTCTCCAAGCAAGTGAAAGCAGAGATTAACAGATGGGAATATATTAAGCTGAGAAGCTTCTGCACCTCAAAGGAAATAGTGCCCAGGATACAAGAGCCACCCACTGAGTGGGAGAAACTATTCACCCAATACCCATCAGATAAGGGGCAAATCTCCAAAATATACAAGGCACTGACAGAACTTTACAAGAAAAAAACATCTAATCTCATCAAAAAATGGGCAGAAGAAATGAACAGACACTTTGACAAAGAAGAAATACAAATGCCAAAAGACACATGAAAATATGCTCCACATCACTAATCATCAGGGAGATGCAAATCAAAACAACGATGAGATACCACCTCACACCACAGAGAATGGCACACATCACAAAGAATGAGAATAAACAGTGTTGGCGGGGATGTGAGGAGAAAGAAACTCTTATCCACTGCTGGTGGGAATGCCGTCTAGTTCAACCTTTATGGAAAGTGATATGGAGATTTCTCCAAAAACTGGAAATCAAGCTCCCATACGATCCAGCTATACCACTCCTAGGAATATAACCTAGGACCACAAAAATACAATACAAAAACCCCTTCCTTACACATTGCAGCACTATTTACCATAGCAAGACTCTGGAAACAACCAAGATGCCCTTCAATAGATGAATGGGTAAAGAAACTTTGGTACATATACAAAATGGAATATTATGCAGGTGTCAGGAGAGATGAAGTCATGAAATTTTACTATACATGGATGTACATGGTATCTATTATGCTGAGTGAAATAAGTCAGAGAGAGAGAAAAACGCAGAATGGTCTCATTCATCTATGGGTTTTAAGAAAAATGACATTCTTGCAATAATAATTTTCAGACACAAAAGAGAAAAGAGCTGGAAGTCACAGCTCACCTCAGGAAGCTCACCACAAAGAGTGATGAGTTTAGTTAGAGAAATAACGACATTTTGAACTGTCTTAATAATGATAATGTATGAAGGAAATGGAAAGCCTGTCTAGAGTTAAGGCAGGGGTCATGTGAAGAGGAGGGAGATTTTGGACATTGGTGATAGGAATGTTGTACTTGTGATGGGTGGTGTTCTTTACATGACTGAAACCCAAACACAATCATGTATGTAACCAAGGTGTTTAAATAAAATATATATAAAAAAGTGAATAACTCAGTATTTTGAAGAAAAAAATGCAAATCAACAAACAGTTTTCCCATAGAAAAGGAAGACTTTCAGGATGAGTGGAATGCAGTGAGTGACCAACAGAAACCAGACAGAAATCACTACTTTCTTCACTTGGAAAGACACTCTGCACACTGCATTTCCAACCTCAGGTGAAGAGATCTGAAGCAGGGTAGCTGTGAAGAATAAATAAACCAAGCCAGTCAGGAAAGATTCATGTACAAGGTTGGCTTCTTGCCTCATAGTCTCTCTCTGGGCCTGCCAAATAGATCTTTTTTATCCTACCTGTACAAATTCAGCTGGGAGGGGATGAGTAGAGTAAGAGACAAAATATCTATCCAGGTAGACTTTTACAAGTCAAAGGGAGTGGTGAAAAGAAAGAGGAATGAGGCATTGAATCCTATTTGCCAGGATTTTGTTGAAGATCTTTGCATCTGCATTCATCAGCGATATTGGTCTGTAATTTTCTTTTTTCGTAGCATCTCTATGATCAAGTAGGTTTCATTCCAGGAATGCAAGGCTGGTTTAACATCCGTAAATCTATCAACATAATACGCAACATCAACAGCAAGAAAAATAAAAATCACATGATCATATCAATCGACGCAGAGAAAGCATTTGACAAGGTCCAACACCCATTCTTGATCAAAACTCTTAGCAAGATGGGAATGGAAGGAACCTTTCTCAATATAGTTAAGGCCATCTACCACAAGCCAGAGGCAAATATTGTCCTCAATGGAGAAAAACTGAAAGCCTTTCCTCTAAATTCTGGCACAAGACAAGGCTGTCCTCTCTCACCACTCCTATTCAACATAGCACTGGAAGTACTCGCTATAGCGATTAGGCAAGAAAAGGATATCAAGGGAATCCAGATAGGAAAGGAAGAAGTCAAGCTCTCACTGTTTGCAGATGACATGATACTCTACTTAGAAAACCCCAAAGACTCTACCAAAAAGCTTCTAGAAACAATAGACTCATATAGCAAGGTGGCAGGCTACAAAATTAACACACAAAAATCAATGGCCTTTCTATACACCAATACTAATAAGGAAGAAATGGACATTAAGAAAACAACTCCATTCACTATAGTGTCACACAAACTCAAATATCTTGGAATCAACTTGACTAAAAATGTGAAGGACCTATTCAAGGAAAACTATAAAACTCTGCTCCAAGAAATAAGAGAGGACACGCGGAAATGGAAGCACATACCCTGCTCATGGATTGGCAGGATTAACATCATTAAAATGGCAATACTCCCCAAAGCACTGTACAGATTTAATGCGATCCCCCTAAAGATACCCATGACATTCTTCAAAGAAGTGGACCAGGCACTTTTGAAATTTATTTGGAACAATAAACACCCTCGAATAGCTAAAGCAATCATTGGGAAAAAGAATATGGGAGGAATTACTTTCCCCAACTTTAAACTTTACTACAAGACGATAGATATCAAAACAGCATGGTATTGGAATAAGGACAGGCCCTCAGATCAGTTGCATAAGCTTGAATACTCAGAGAATGTTCCCCAGACATACAATCACCTAATTTTTGATAAAGGAGCAAAAAATCCTAAATGGAACAAAGAAAGCCTCTTCAGCAAGTGGTGTTGGCACAACTGGGTAGCCACTTGCATAAAATTGAACTTAGACCCCCAGCTAACATCATGTACAAAGGTAAAATCCAAATGGATTAAAGACCTCGATATCAGCCCCAAAACCATAAGATATATAGAACAATACGTAGGTAAAACACTCCAGGACATTGAGGCTAAAGGCATCTTCAAGGAAGAAACTGTACTCTCCAAGCAAGTGAAAGCAGAAATTAACAGATGGGAATATATTAAGCTGAGAAGCTTCTGCACCTCAAAGGAAATAGTGCCCAAGATACAAGAGCCACCCACTGAGTGGGAGAAACTATTCACCCAATACCCATCAGATAAGGGGCTAATCTCCAAAATATACAAGGCACTGACAGAACTTTACAAGAAAAAAACATCTAATCTCATCAAAAAATGGGCAGAAGAAATGAACAGACACTTTGACAAAGAAGAAATACAGATGGCCAAAAGACACATGAAAAAGTGCTCCACATCACTAATCATCAGGGAGATGCAAATCAAAACAACGATGAGATACCACCTCACACCCCAGAGAATGGCACACATCACAAAGAATGAGAATAAACAGTGTTGGCGGGGATGTGGGGAGAAAGGAACTCTTATCCACTGCTGGTGGGAATGCCGTCTAGTTCAATCTTTATGGAAAGCGATTTGGAGATTCCTCCAAAAACTGGAAATTGAGCTCCCATACGATCCAGCTATACCACTCCTAGGAATATACCCTAGGAACACAAAAATACAATACAAAAACCCCTTCCTTACACCTATATTCATTGCAGCTCTATTTACCATAGCAAGACTCTGGAAACAACCAAGATGCCCTTCAACAGACGAATGGCTAAAGAAACTGTGGTACATATACACAATGGAATATTATGCAGCTGTCAGGAGAGATGAAGTCATGAAATTTTCCTATACATGGATGTACACGGAATCTATTATGCTGAGTAAAATAAGTCAGAGAGAGAGAGAAAAACGCAGAATGGTCTCACACATTTATGGGTTTTAAGAAAAATGAAAGACATTCTTGCAATAATAACTTTCAGACACAAAAGAGAAAAGAGCTGGAAGTTCCAGCTCACCTCAGGAAGCTCATCACAAAGAGTGATGAGTTTAGTTGGATAAATATCTACATTTTGAACTGTCCTAATAATGAGAATGTATGAGGGAAATTGAGAACCTGTTTAGAGTACAGGCTGGGGTCGGGTGGGGAGGAGGGAGACTTGGGACATTGGTGATGGGAATGTTGCACTGGTGATGGGTGGTGTAAAAAAAAAAAAGAAAAGAAAGAGGAAGTTGGGAAATGTCTTTGCCTGTGAAAAGCAGAGTATAAGCTAACAATTCACACTTTTCTGTTCAAAAGATTTAGAAGGGCTACAAAAGTCTTGTTCTATTGTTCTCTTCTAAAGGTGGGCACCCTTAGAAAGGAGCTAGTGGCTGTTAATTTGCATAGGCATAGCAAAAGCTGGGGAAATCAAAAGAAAAAGAAAATAACCTTTAGTGGCAAGTAGGGTGGTGAGAAAAATTTTTAAGTCCTAGGAATCACTGCTGGTGAGGATAGACTTGGCTGTAAAAGCATCATAGGTTAGACTGTGCATACATCATTTTCAAAACAATCAGCTTTTCCAAATCATATCCTAAGCATGTCTCTAAATTTTTTCCATAAATTTCTTTGAGCGTAAACATTAGAACCATCTGCAGATATGCTTAATTTGTAAATATGCCTAAAAAATACCTAAACATTCTTTTTTGTTTTGTTTTGTTTTGTTTTTGTTTTTGTTTTTGGGCCACACCCGGCGATGCTCAGGGGTTACTCCTGGCTGTCTGCTCAGAAATAGCTCCTGGCAGGCACGGGGTACCATATGGGACACCGGGATTCAAACCAACTACCTTTGGTCCTGGATTGGCTTCTTGCAAGGCAAACGCCGATGTGCTATCTCTCTGGGCCCGCCTAAACATTCTTACACTAAGCACTGTAATGTGAGTCTAGTGTATCTACATTCCTTTTCCATAAATTCTCTAAACAAAAGCATAAAACATTTCTGCAGATATATAGTTTGAAAATAAGGTATCTAATCATATTTATTATGAGCACTGAAATTAGAGTTTATAGTATCTAAATTTCTTTTCCGTATACTTCTGTGGTCAAAGACATTATAACATTTTTGCAGACATAATTTGAGAATAAATTGCTAAATATATACACAATCAAGTATTACAGTAATTGGGAAACTTTCACTAGAATAGCTGAGAGCCATTAAAATTCTAACATTATGCATTTCCCTGGAACTGTGCAAACAAATATGAAACCTCTAGAGTTGGATACATAATTATCCATTTGCAATGGGGGCATAAAACAAAAGAGTTGCTATTATGATTTATAAAGATAAAATACACAGTTTAACCAGCAAAATAGAGGATGATGCAAATAGTGTCAAGAGATTAATCTAGAAGAAAGCTAATTTTTTGGAGGTGACTCAGATGCAAGAAGTTCTGAAAGCAGCTCCTCCTTGGTTTGGCTATGGCTGGGCTAGGATTCTTCATTTCCACCTTTTGTAGTAGGCTGCTGAGGTCACCTGGGACAAAAAGGCCTTCAGTACCTTGGCCAGAATCTGGATGAGGGGACTTGCTCATTGCCCTGTTGTTGTACCCGTCCAATGAGGCTGTCTCTTTGGCTTCTATACCATCAGTGACCTCGATAAATTGCTGCAAGTTGTCGGGCTCTAAGCCCTTGTAAAAGATGCCTTTGGTAGAAGAAAGACTGGGAAGAAGAAAAGGTTTTGGTAGAAGAAACTCTGGGACTTTCTACACTTCACTGCCTGTTTCTGTCTTGCCTAAGGGGACCTCTGCTACCTTGGGTGGTGGTGCAGGTGAGCAAGGCTGGGGGATGAATTGGGAAGACCTATGTTCATTGGGAGCATACTGGCTACCTTTCAATGGCATTTCACTAGGTCCAGATATATTAGTAGCTTTTGGATTTCTTTCTCCTTTCACAACATCAAATTCCATAATTTCCCCATCTCCAATGATACACAGAAACTTCCTGAGATTGTTTCTCTTGCTAGCTGTCCAGTGAACAAATATATTTTCTTTGGTGTCATTTCTGTGGATAAATCCATAAACATTCCAGACATTAAACTATTTGACAGTGCCCAGGACTTGGATTGCCAGCTCCGGCTTGTCTACCTGACTCAGGGCCTGGGACACAGGGATATTTTTGGTTGAGCTATTTTCACTTTCTGAATCTGCAGAGACAGTAGCTGATTTATTATCCTTGGGAGATGGGGCCCTCTGATTTAGTACTAGTAGTTAACGATAAATTATCAGCTCCAGGAAGGATCAAGAACTTATCACCACTGGGAATGCATTCTTCTCCTTTGAGGGGCATGTACAAGGGAGAATCTCTAGGGATCCTGATATATTCAGTCCAGAGCAAAAAATACAGGTAGATGGTTGAGAGCAACATGAAGCTGTTCAGAATGGAAGCCATATGCACTGATGTTCTGGTGAAGGGCATTGCACACCCAGTCCAGCATTATTGGGGTCTTCTCAGGTTATGGGGTCCTTGTTTGAGCACCAGTTGTAAAGTCACCTGACAAGTCATATTTCCAACCCCAGATGAATGGACCTGAAACAGGGCAGCTGTGAAGAATTAATAAACCAAGCCAGTCAGGAGAGAATCATAGTCAGTTAGCTTCTCATCTCATGTTTTCTCCGGGCCTGCCAAACTGACCTTTTTTTATTCTTAGTACAAATTTAGCTGGGAGGGTGTGGGTCGAGTGAGAGACAAAAGTACCTATCCAGGTGGACTTTTATAAGTTAGAGGGCTTGGTGAAAAAAAAAGAGGAAGTTGGAAAATACCTTTGCCCTGGGCAAACTAATATTCACTGATAAATATTTTATCAAGCATCTCCAGGTGTTGGTCAGTAAATTAATTTATTGGGATAAAAATTTAAATGAACATTTATTATTTTCCATTATGGGAAAGGCTTACCTTACAGATAGTGAAATAGCAAGACAAGGCAAAGACATTCAAAGTCTATGCAACTAAAGGGTATGTAGACCCAAAAATGGCTATGATAATAAAGAGGAATGTGAGTTGTTTCAGTGGAATCAAGGACTCATGCTTTATGAACATTTTCTAGACACCAAATACTTAACACAGAAGAGTGGAAGAAAGCATTCAGAGCCAATAGAACAAATGGGAACTTGTGTGGTGGGGTTATATAGGATACAGGATGAAGAAGGGTCCCTCTCTGACTCCTTGTACCAGAAAACCTTGTTGGAGAAAGGTAGGAATATCATGGACTGAAATTGGCGTGTAGGGTGCGCATATAACTCTTCTGAGTGAATGCAAGGTTAGAAAAAGTAGATACTGTGCAAAGAGGAAGACCAAAACATCCAGGTCATTGGGTGTTATTGTGAAAGTGTAAAGGAGGAGGCAGGAGCATTGAGACAATGAAGAAGAGAAAGAGTCAAAGGCTAGATTGGAAGAATCCTGAATGTAGTAGCAATAAGGGGGTTAGGTTGACTTCTGACTATCAAAATGGTCTCCACATCCACATCTTCAGGCTGGGCATGTTCTGGTTGGGTGCAGGTTTCAAAAAAATCCAAGCGTGTGCCAGAGTTTTCTCAAGATGAGTTCACTGTAATTCCTATTCCTGTAGTTCAGAGTATTATGATGCATTTAATATTCCAAGAAAATAACCAATTCAAAGTTGAGCTGTATAAAATTTATCAGAGCTGAGGGGCAAAGAATGCTGTGGATGAGTGATTTAGTCTTTCAAAGAGCTGGAGATGAAAAAGGAGATAGATACTCTGAATTTCCACTTCAAAACATAGAGCATTTCCTCTTACTGTTAATGCTAATAGTTTAGAGTGTTCTCTTCAACTTCTCTTATCTTCTCTCCTTTTCATCTACTGCTATCATCAACCTTTCTGTCTTCCTTGGGTCCTTTTCCTTTCCCATCTATCATGGTCTTTTGTTCACAATGTAGATGTGGCACTGAAAGCCATCTGCATCTACTGAGTGTCCTAGGCAATAGTTTAGGTTCTTTAGAGCATGATCTTGTGTACTCATAGTAGTAAGAGGTGAGTGCCACTTTACAGTTGAAAAATTACAAAACACGAAGAGGATAAAAATTTAATATAACTCTTGTTGCCCTTACACAGCAGTCATCCCTAATTTTTACTTTTTCACTTTATTTAAACACTGCAGTTTACAATGATGTTCATAATACAGTTGTTTCAGGCACTCATTGTTCCAAAATCAAACTGTGCATGCAGGGGCTCGGGTTCCATCCCCAGCACTGCATGGACTACCTAAATATCTCCAAAAGTACTATCCTGAGAACAGAGATAAAAGTAGCTCCTCAACACTGCCAAGTGTGTCTCCCATCAAAAATGCTGAACTTTTATGCCACGACTTTAACATAGGAAAGAAAATTAAGTTCATTAATTGGGGTCCCATCTGTGCTAATGTCAAGTACAATTCTTTAAGCTTTTTATCTTATGAGGTTTATCATTACTTCTTATTAATAGCACTGGATGTAAAGGTCACGTTATTTAATGCCTTTACGTCTCATCCAAATGTGCTTTTCAACTGAAATGTCCATGATTCTAAGTGTGTATCAGTTTTATGTCAAAGCAGAATCAGAGAGCTTGCTCAATATTATTTTTTTCATAATGAACTTATGGGAGGCAAATCTTAAACAGTAAATGTGTAATGGGAAAACTAAACTAAAACTAAAGTTGATTATTGAATTTGTTAAGGATTTGTTCTTGCTAAAATTATTAACATATACTGTTCTTTATATATCTATATCTTTATCTATAGTTTCCTAGCCCTTCTTAATAAAAACAGTTTTAGAATACAAATAACTGGAAATCTTGGTGTTTTGTAATAATGTTCTCTTGGAGATCAATTCCCCCAAAAGGAGTCTGTCACTTTAAGATCAAAAACTCCTCTCAATTAAAAATTACAATTTTCTACAAAGTTGCTTCTTATATTCCATCTCCTTTCTCAAAATATCCTTTTAAAATATTTAATTTTGGGGATTGAAGGAGATGATTGTCATAGGATTTAATGTCATCTTTGTAGATAAGTTTGCTGTGTCTGTTGATCTTTCTTGTCTTAAAGTAGACCTGTCAGTTTTTCCTTTAAGGCTGGTTTTTCATCTGTGAAGTTTCTGAGATGTTGTTTATCCATGAAGCTATGTATCCTTCCTTCAAACCTGAACGTGAGTGGGGCTGGGTGCAGTATTCTCGGTGAGGCATTCATTTCATTCAGTCTGTCACAATATCCCACCACTCTTCTGGCCTTGAGAATTTCTTGTGACATGTCTGCGGTAAGTCTTAGGGATGCTCCTTTGAATGTAATTTCCCTTTTTGATCTTGCTGCTTTCAGTATTCTATCTCTATCTGTGGGATTGTCATTGTAACGAGGATGTGTCTTGGGGTGTTTTTCTTTGGGTCTCTTTTAGCTAGTACTCTTCGGGCATGCAGGATTTGATTGCATGTAGTCTTTAACTCTGGGAGTATCTCTTTGATGATGTTTTTGACAGTTGATTCTTCCTAGAGATCTCCTACCTTGGCCTCTGGGACTCCGATGATTCTTATTTGTTTCTGTTGAGTTTATCAAAGGCTTCTATTTTCATCTGTTCGCATTCCTTGAGTACTTTTTTTTCATTGCCTGATCGTTTGTCCTAAGGTTCTTTTCCAATTTCTTCTGCTGTGTTGAGTTTTTCTGCATATCATCTTCCAGTACTCTAATTCTCTCCTCAGCTGCTGTTACCCTACTGTTGAGGCCATCCACTGAGTTTTTCAGTTGAGCTACCATGTTTTTCAGATCTGCTATTTTAGTTTGGAGTTTTCTGATTTCTGTTTTTGTGTTTTGTTCAGATCGATCTATGCTTTCTTTGAGTTCTACAAACATCTTCCATATTTCTATTTTAAGTTCCTTATTCGAGAGGTTAATCAGATGGTTGGGATCTTTTAGGCCATCCAAGCTATCGTCTTCATTCTCTGTGCATGGTGTTTGCCTGAGAGTTTCCCCCATTGTCACGCTAGTAGTGTGGTTTTTCCTGCATGTTGTGGTGGGGTTTATTGATTAGAAAGAGTGCACGGCCATGCTCTTCTGGGGCCTCTAGGTGACAGTTTTTGGGCATTCGCTTCCCAGGGCTCTGAGGAGAGCTTCAAGAATTCAGGAAAGACAGAGAAGCGCAGGACAGGGCTCCCTTCAGGTCCTCAGTTTCCTCAGAAGGGCGGAGACTTCGAAGGTAGAGCAATCAGCACTTCACCTGACAACCGCCACAGCCAGGCCTCCGCAGGCCAGAGAGTTCAGCTTATTGGACGGCGACCTCCACAGAATTTACTCACTGGGCAGCTTCAAAATGCAGTTTTTTGGGGGGTTTATGCAAATGATTTAATTATAAAACTATGGGTATCATGAAAATTGTGATTTCCTTTCATAGCTCATTGAAATAGAGATGGGGTGGAATGGAGTAAAAGAATCTTGTTTCTAATGAGACAAAATGAGATTCATTTGAACTGGTGCATGAACTCAAGTGAAAGAAAAATTCAGTGCTTCAATTTTTTTTTTTTTTTTTGGTTTTTGGGTCCCACCTGGCAGCGCTGAGGGGTTACTCTTGGCTCTATGCTCAGAAATCGCCCCTGGCTGGCTCGGGGGACCATATGGGATTCCGGAATTCGAACCACCGTTCTTCTGCATGAAAGGCAAACGCCTTTCCTCCATGCTATCTCTCCGGCCCCTGTGCTCCAATTTTTTTGTCCTTTGAAAGTCTCTAAGTAGCTGAGCAGATCAAAAATACATCCATGATAAAAACATACCAGATAGGATACAGATTTTTGAGAATATTTATTTCAACATTCAAAGAATAGTCTTCTCAGCTATATTACACAATAAAGAGAAAGTACTACTAAACCCAGAAACATATTTCCATACTTTTCATCATCTTGGTTTCTTTCATACAAATATAAGAAGTCACTCCAAGCACTATAGAGCACCTTTTGCAATTCTTACTGTTGCAGAGGACTTGTGTGACACCAATAACAAAAATATTCAAGCAAACCTACACATAAGTGTTAATGACAATCACTATAGCAAAACATTGGCAATATACTAGAGCTAAAGAGATAGTACAGCAGTGAGGGCATTTGCTTTCCACACTACCCTCTGAGGTTCAATCCCTGACATCACATGTGGTTCCCCAGGGTATGCTGAGAGTAATTCCTGAGCATAGAGCCAAGAGTAATTTCTGTGTACCACTGGGTATGTTCCCAAAACAAATAAGAAAACTACAATACATTAACCAATGAAAATATATAGTCTATATAATAGAGATGCATGACATTATATAATTAAAAAATATTTCGGTCAGAGAGATAGCATGGAAGTTAGGCATTTGCCTTGCATGCAGAAGGATGGTGGTTCGAATCCAGGCATCTCCTATGGTTCCCGGGCCTGCCAGGAGTGATTTCTGAGCATAGAGCCAGGAGTAACCCAAAACCCCCCCCCCAAAAAAATCCAGTTCCCCACGTATTGAAATTTAAAATATTTTATATTAATAAATAATATAGTAGTAAATCAATGGTAGGATAAAATTAAGTTAACATGGTAGATTACCTGAGATACAAACTAGTGAAATCAATTTTTCTGAGCATATTTCATTTATATAAAATTATTTTTGTTTTTGTACGTTTGACCTTCCCTCTGTTAGTGACTCCCAGACTAAAATTTTTCAGCCTAGTAAAAATTCTCAAAGCAATTGAGAACACAGAGTTGCCAAACTTTTCATTTTGTCAATGACAAGAAAAAAGCACTCTCCTTTCTATCATTTCAGAAAGGAAAAGATATTTCAACACCAAAATGTAAGAAGTTCATATTTTCAAAACAAAAGAAAGCTCTTCCCTCAAACCTTTATTTGTAATTTTAAAAGATAAATCAATAGATTTATGTAGATGTATATACTGTATTTGTATAGATATATCATCTATAGATGTTTCTTTTCTTTTTTCTTTAAAACTGCTTAAATTATTTTTTATAGATACCACATTGGTTTTTAAGGCTGTGTAAATATTTACAGTTTTAGGGGTGTAGACTAGAGTATCATACCACAACCACCTCCAAAGTGTCAATATCCCTTCACACAATACATTTGACTGCTTCAATTCATTTTTATACCCACTTGATTGTCTTAATTCAAGGCCTAAGAATTTTTTTCATAGGATATTGCCTCTCCCTGCTTCCTTATATACAACCTCTCCTCCTCTGACTTATGTGTCCTCCTTCTCACTTATTTCACATAGCAAAATATACTCCAGTTTCATCCATGCTGTAACAACAAAAGGCAAGACTTTATCTTTTTCTAACAGCTAGTTAGTGTTCTGTTTTGTGTATATACTATTTATCAGGTCATATCTGTTATATTTTTAGGCACTTGGGCTGTTTACAGATCTTGACTATTATAAATAGTGATGCAATAAACATAGGTGTGCATATTTTCTCATATTAGGCTAGATTCCTTGGAGTAGAATTATTGGGTCAAATGGTAATTCTACTTTATTATTATTTATTTTAGAAATACTCATACTGTTCACAGAGTCTGAACCAGTTCATTTGTCTTTACATACCTGCCAATACTTGTCCGGTCTTTGCTATTCCAGGTCAGCAGCGTGCAAGACAAACACTCTACCACTGGACTATCACTCCGACCCTTGTCTGGCTTATGACATAGGGCATTTTCACTGTCATGAGGTGGTATCTCAAAGCCCACTTGATTGCCCCTTTCCTGATGGAGGATGGGGTTTGGTGGTAGAGCACTTTCTTTGCATGTCTGATGTTCTAGGCTCAATTCACATCATTGCCCAATGTTTTTTCATTTTCATTTTTCTGATAAGTTTTGATGAGAATTTTTTCTGGGACTCAGCCTTCTGCTTGTAGAATTGTTATGATCTTTTCCCTATTTGTTTTGTTTTGTTTTGTTTTTGGGTCATATCCAACAGTGCTCAGGGGTTATTCCTAGCTCTACACTCAGAAATTGCTCCTGGCAGGCTCGAGGGACCATATGGGATGCCAGGATTTAAACCACCATCCTTCTGCATGCAAGGTAAATGCCCTACCTCCATGCTATCTCTCCCACCCCCTTTCCCCCATTTTTAACTTAAGTAGTTTTTGTTTGTAGTTTGATGTAGCACCATTTTGGTTAGTTTAGTAGTTTTAGTATTTTTGGAGGATAAGGTTCTACTTATACTTGATTTTTTTTATCCTGGCTGTACTTGATTTTTTAACTTTATTTTAGTCTCTATGATTTATAATACTGTCAAAGATAGAATTTTATGGATATTTGAGGTTTTGATTGCCTTGGAATAGGAATAAAATTTCTTTTTTGGGGGGGCGCTTGGTTTTAAGGTTACACCCAGCAGCGTTCAGGGGTTACTCCTGGCTCCATGCTCAGAAATCGCTCCTGGCAGCCTCAGGAGACCATATGGGATGCTGAGATTCGAACCAATGACCTTCTGCATGAAAGGCAAACACCTTACCTCTGTGCTATCTCTCCAGCCACGGAATAAAATTTCTTAATACATTGTGGAAATCACTTAATAAGGTATTCTGCTTATATAACCTTTAGTGCATTTTATGGATTCAGATCTAACATTTTTTTTTTTTTTTTTTTTTTTTAGGGGAAGATCATACACAGTTGTAGTCAGGGTTTATTCCTGGCTGTGCTCAAGTATCACTCCTGACAATATTCAAGGAACCATATGCAATGTGAGGAAGTGGATCTGGTTCTTTTGTATACAGCACCAGCCCCCATACTATCTCTCCAGCACCTCAAATGTGTCATTAAGTCTTTGATCTATTTTAAGTAAACATTTCTGCATGGTGTGAGATAGTGGGGCCAATTTTGCTCTTCTGCCTATGTTTATCCCATTTCCAACACCATTTGTTAAAGAAACTTTGCTTTCATCATTTTGTACTCTTGACCCCTTTGTTGTGAATTAACTGATTTCTGGGCTTACAACTTTTGACCATGGGCCTGTCTGTGACTGTGATCATGAACAGGCCACCTGATAGCAAAGATTGAAACTGAAGATGAGTTGGTCAAACTAAAAGTAGCATATTTATTAATGACAAAATGTAAGCAATACAGCAGAAAGACTCTTGACACTAGTGGTAGGGGATTACCAGATGGGATCCAGTCAAGGCAGATTCAATATTTAAATTTCTTCATGAAGCTGTGATGCACAAGTTAGTTTCAGCAGCCTTTTTCTTGTTAGGTGGAAGCAGCCTTTCCAAAGCAGTCCAATTTTTTAGGATCTCTCTGATTATCAGGCAAGAAGGATGGTTGTGCTGTAAATCTGTGCTACCATATCTGACTTGGAATATTCAGCTTTTTAAGGCCTTTTATATCTCCATTTAACCCTAGACTAGCTCCTACCTTACTTCATTTTAATCTACACTGTTTTTGTAATAACTATTCCTTTGTAGTATAAAGTTGGAGAATATGATGACTCCATCTTCCCCCCATCCCCTACAAGATTACTTTGGTGATTTGGGAAATTCCATATCAGTCTGATTTATTTTTAGAAGGGCCACATTCAATAGTGCTGGAGTATAAGGGTCATTCCTGATGGTGGGTCTCTGAGCTTGGTAGTACTCAGGGGTCACCAGGGCAAAACAGCTGGCAATGCAATGCATAAGGAGTTTCAGTGCCATTAATCAAACTTTGGTCCCTATATTTGTTTTCCTTGATCCCACAAATTTTAGTAATGTTTGTCTAATGTCATTGAAGAATGCCAATGTTTTCTTCTCTTTTTAAAACGTTTTCATGTGGGCTTTATTCTTAGCGATAACTCACAAATCTAGGTTATTTTTTTCCTTTTTCAAAGTTCCTTCTGTCTTTCTCTTCTTATTCTGATTGTGCTTGTCTAGTTCACATAGGCCTGTGTGTTTGGAGTACTTACTCATCAGGAAGGTACACAGTTCTTAATGTCTTTGAGGGTCACAAGTCTGAAAGCTGACATGTTCAATGATCAAACTAAGGGCTTTGCAAGTGATAGGGCAAGGCATGTGCTTCACCACTTGAGTTATTTTCTCAGTCCTCACATTGGAATTTTTAAAGTGCTGAGTTTGACTTTCTTCAATTATTCTAGATAATAGTGTTTTGTCATGAATAGCATTTGCAAATATTTATTCCAAACTTAACTTGACTCTTCTTTCTCACTAGAGTTCTTTGCAAAGCAAAACCTTTAAGTTTTATGTCAAATTTCTCTCTCCCTTTTTTAGTGGCTCATGCTCTTGGTGTTATGTCAATTTGCCATCTAGTCATCTAGTCCTATATTATAAAGACTGTCTTCTTTTTCCACTTTGTTTTGAGGCCATGCACAGCAGTGTTTGGATTTTCTCTTATCCCCTTGCTCAAGTAGAGAAGATGGCAGTGTCATCTTCTAATTTTACATCTAAATCTATCAGCCATTTGGGATAATTTTTTTATATGTTCTAAAAAGAAAGTTACTGTTTACTTTCAAAATGAATGCTAACAGGCCAAGAATATTTGTAAAATGATGGTTTCAATGATTATAAATTCTATCCAGGACAAGGAACAAATAAGGGAGGGACTTTGAAGAATTTTTTTAAATGGTAGATGCTACTAGTAAGTTACAATAAATTTAATTATAAAGACAGCATGTTGGTTATGAGGAAGGAGGTAGTGAATCAAGAGTTCAGAAAAGAAGCACTGATGACATGAGTAAAGGTCCTGGAGATGCCAAAGAGATGGTCAGCCAAGATGGAGCAGAAGTATGTGAAGGGAGTGAAGGAAGGTTGTTTGGATGTAAAGAGAAAAGGGAAAGCTGAGGTCACAAAATGAAGGCAAGAGTGGAGAGGGGAGGAAACACATAGGTTAGGAGGTTCAAATATTCCTTGAATGAGCAATATTAAGAACAATCTAGGTCGGTTCTTTATTGTCTGAGATGGAAAAGAGACCAAAGAAAGCAATTTAAGGAGGGAGAAAAATGTTTTACAGTTAGCACAGGAGACAATAAGAGGACTTTCCTACATCTTAGTCTTAAAGCACAAGCGACATGGGAAAGACAAAGCACAACAAAAATCTATCCTGCCTTTGATGAGGCCCCAAGAGGAAGAAATATTCCCAGGAAATGTCTAATCTTCATTAAGGCCAACGGTGAAAGAAATCTTTGAAGGAAACAGCTCATTCATTACTTACAGGGTGAGATAGTGGAAGGCAATTTGTTTTTGTTTTTGTTTTAGGACCACAGCTGGCAATGCTCCTGGGTTACTCCTGGCCCTTCATCCAGGAATTACTCCTGGTGATGCCAGGGATAAAACTTAGGTCGGCCACTTACAATGCAAAGGCCCTATCCCCCTCTACTATGGTTGCTGTTCCCAGGCACAGGGTGAATTAGTGCAGGCACTAATTTTAAATCTAGAAGTAATGTAAGAAGTTGGATGCCTTTGAATCCCATAGGAAAACAGTCGTGAAAGAAACGAGCTTAGACATCATGTAATTTGGAAGGATGTGATATAGTTAAATTAGATCCAGAAGTCAAGAAAGGAAGGTCTGTGGGCAAGAAGAAAAGGGTACTCAGAAGGTAAGAGGGTGATCAAATGTCCAGGTCACAAATTAGTTTCACTGAAATACTTCACCTTGAGATGTAGTATATGCTTGCATTGCATCTGTCCTGCACTGTATATAGTGCCTCAAGCATTGCCAGGATTAATTCCTGAACATAGTCAACAATAAACCCAATGGGGCCCAAAATGTTTTATATAAATAAAATAAAAAACTAAAATCCAGCATCTTGGAAAAGGTGGAAGTGATTAGATATATTTATGTAGCTTTTGACCTTGTTATTTAGAATTTGGTATTTTAAAATTTCCATTGGCCTGTATGGGAGGATTTATAATTAATTATAGATGAATATATGAATACACATACATACAAACACAATAGGAGTTCAAAAATACAGAATGGAATAATACTAATGCTGGCCCAGTGTGGTTCAATCCATCTCACTGATTCCTGCCTCTTTCTCCTTTGTTCCAGTTCCACGTTTCATCATGTTTTGACAGGTGAGGTTATTCGGGCTACAGGAGCCAACAAAAATATGGGGATACCACCTTTGCCTCCTTATACAGGACAAAGACACCTCCCTTTCCTTCTGGCAACAAAGCAGACAAAACACATGTTCTGTCAGCTATCCCTGTAATGAACAGAATGATGAATGATGCTGGAACAATTGTTTTGCTTGCAGGGAGGAAATTTGTATGCAGACAGTAGGTCACCTGCCCTCTTGGTCAGAACCAGCTCTTTGCCCGCCCCTCTGTGTGTTCCAGTCTTAGAATACTTCAGGCTGCAGCCAGCATAAACATGTTGCAGCAAGAAGAAAGGCATAGTATTTGCACATACAATTGGTTTAAGCACAGGCTTTGTTTGATCCTTTTTGAAAGAAATAAAAGCTTTATTTTTACATTAGGCCCAAAGGAATTTAACCTTTAACCTACTGTTTTCCTACTCTCAGTAAAAAAAATCCTCCCTTTCCCATAAGAGGCATCGTCTGATAGGGATTTTCCCTTTCACTTCATTCTTTTTTTAAATATATTTTTTTATTTAAACACCTTGATTACATACATGATTGTGTTGTTTGGGTTTCAGTCATGTAAAGAACACCACCCATCACCAGTGCAACATTCCCATCACCAATGTCCAAGTCTCCCTCCTCCCCACCCAAGCCCCGCCTGTACTCTAGACAGGCTTTCTATTTCCTTCATACATTCTCATCATTAGGATAGTTCAAAATGTAGTTATTTCTCTAACAAAACTCATCCCTGTTTGTGGTGAGCTTCATGAGAGGAGCTGTAACTTCCAGCCCTTCTCTCTTTTGTGTCTGAAAATTATTATGGCAAGAATATCTTTCATTTTTCTTAAAACCCATAGATGAGTGAGACCATTCTGTGCTTTTCTCTCTCTCTGACTTATTTCACTCAGCATTCCATGTACATCCATGTATAGGAAAATTTCATGACTTCATATCTCCTGACAGCTGCGTAATATTCCATTGTGTATATGTACCACTGTTTTTTTAGCCATTCGTCTGTTAAAGGGTATCTTGGTTGTTTCCAGAGTCTTGCTATGGTAAATAGTGCTGCAATGAATATAGGTGTAAGGAAGAGATTTTTGTATTGTATTTTTGTGTTCCTAGGGTATATTTCTAGGAGTGGTATAGCTGGATCATACGGGAGCTCGATTTCCAGTTTTTGGAGGAATCTCCATATCGCTTTCCATAAAAGTTGAACTAGATGGCATTCCTACCAGCAGTAGATAAGAGTTCCTTTCTCTCCACATCCCCACCAACACTGTTTTTTCTCATTCTTTGTGATGTGTGCCAATCTCTGTGGTGTGAGGTGATACCTCATAGTTGTTTTGATTTGGATCTCCCTGATGATTAGTGATGTGGAGCATTTTTTTATGTGTCTTTTGGCCATTTGTATTTCTTCTTTGTCAAAGTGTCTGTCCATTTTTTATCCCCATTTTTTTGATGGGATTAGATGCTTTATTCTTGTAAAGTTCTGTCAGTGCCTTGTATATTTTGGAGATTAGCACCTTATCTGATAGGTATTGGGTGAATAATTTCTCCCCCTCACTGGGTGGTTCTTGTATCCTGGGCGCTATTTCCTTTGAGGAGCAGAAGCTTCTCAGCTTAATATATTCCCATCTGTTAATCTCTGGTTTCACTTGCTTGGAGAGTGCAGTTTCCTCCTTGAAGATGCCTGTAGTCTCAATGTCCTGGAGTGTTTTGCCTATGTGTTGTTCTATATGTCTTATGGTTTCGGGTCTGATATGAGGTCTTTAATCTATTTGGATTTTACCTTCATATATGAGGTTAACTGGGGGTCTAAGTTCAATTTTATGCAAGTGGCTAGCCAATTATGCCAACACCATTTGTTGAAGAGGCTTTCTTTGGCCATTTAGAATTTCTTGCTCCTTTATCAAAAATTAGGTGATTGTATGTCTGGGGAACATTATCTGAGTATTCAAGCCTATTCCACTGATCTGAGGACCTGTCTTTATTCCACTACCATGCTGTTTTGATAACTATCGTCTTGTTGTAAAGTTTAAAGTTGGGGAAAGTAATTCCTCCCATATTCTTTTTCCCAATGATTGCTTTAGCTATTCTAAGGTGTTTATTATTCCAAATAAATTTCAAAAGTGCCTGATCCACTTCTTTGAAGAAAGTCATGGGTATCTTTAGAGGGATCGCATTAAATCTGTACAATGCTTTGGGGAGTATTGCCATTTTAATGATTTTAATCCTGCCAATCCATGAGCACGGTGTGTGTTTCCATTTCCGTGTGTCCTCTCTTATTTCTTGGAGCAGAGTTTTATAGTTTTCCTTGTATAGGTTCTTCACATTTTTAGTCAAGTTTATTCCAAGATATTTGAGTTTGTGTGGCACTATTGTGAATGGGGTTGTTTTCTTAATGTCCATTTCTTCCTTATTACTATTGGTGTATAAGAAGGCCATTGATTTTTGTGTGTTAATTTTGCAGCCTGACACCTTGCTATATGAGTTTATTGTTTCTAGAAGGTTTTTGGTAAAGTCTTTAGGGTTTTCTAAGTAGAGTATCATGTCATCTGCAAACAGCGAGAGGTTGAATTCTTCCTTTCCTATCTGGATTCCCTTGATATCTTTTTCTTGCCTAATCACTATAGCAAGTACTTCCAGTGTTATGTTGAATAGGAGTGGTGAGAGAGGACAGCCTTGTATTGTGCCAGAATTTAGAGGGAAACCTTTTAGTTTTTCTCCATTGAGGATAATATTTGCCACTGGCTGTGGTAGATGGCCTTAACTATATTCAGAAAGGTTCCTTTCATTCCCATCTTGCTGAGAGTTTTGATCAAGAATGAGTGTTGGACCTTATCAAATGCTTTCTCTGAAAACCTCAATGGATGGCCTCACCAGCAGGGTAATAGCAGCTTTTGCTGTGTCCCATAAGTTCTGATAGTTTGTGTCTCTATTATCATTTGTTACCAGGAAGGTTTTGATTTCATCTCGGACCCACTGGTTATTCAGTATTAGGCTGTTTAACTTCCAGGTATTAAAGTTTTTCTTCTGTGTCCCTTTGTAGTTCACATATCATTTCAGGGCCTTGTGGTCAGCGAAGGTAGCCTGCAAAATTTCTATCCTCTTGATATTATGGAGGTATGTTTTATGTGCTACCATGTAGTCTATCCTGGAGAATGTCCCATGTACATTAGGGAAGAATGTTTCACTTCATTCTTAGAGATGAGATCATTTACTAATAACTCTGGTGGACCATGTTTTGTATCAACTGTCACAGTTAAGTGGGTTGCTGAGGATCAAACTCAGGTTGGCTGTGTGCAAGACAAGTGGTTAACTTCTTATACTGTCTCTCTAGATATTATTTAGTCATAGATTTGAATCCCTGATCAGTGATTGGCATAGGGAGCAGGGTACAAGTGAAAGGACTGACATGCCCACTTTGGATTTAGGAGTCCTGGGTTTTAATCCCTCTGTATATGGTTTTTTGAGCATTTCTGAGAGCAATCTCCAAGCTCCAAGTCAAGAGTAACCCCTGAAAATTCACTTCTTTCAGGTTTACAGGATCAATCATATGGGTGCAGAGGATCAAACCTGGTCAGTGCATGTCAGGTAATACCTTACCTTTGGTACTATTACTCTGGCCCCAAAATCTACTTTTTAAAAATGCAAAGTCATCTGGCACCAAGTTACTTCCACATGTCCCACAAAGCCCTGGGAATCACCGAAATTCCTGAGTGGCTCTGCTGAGCTTCTCTAGCCCATGTTCTTCTGTTTCTTTATCAATGGAAACAGTAAATTTTAGAGGTTGAATGAGGATGTAACTCAGGGGTAGAGCACTTGCCTCACATGTGTTCGATCACTGGCACAACCATTAAAAATAAAGAAAAGTAGTAACTTTAAGAATGCTGGGTTCAACTTTTCTGCAGACCTCCAAACTTCCCAACTTGGAGGTTTCCAGAAGAGCCCACCTCAGGCTCCAGAGTTGCTTCTGCCTTGTCTGAGACAGGGACTTTTAAGCACAGCTGATTTTTCTAGCACAATCTTCCTATCTGCCAGTCCTGCTTGGTTCCGGGAATCTGGGTTCTGAGATAAGTTTCTTCTAGCCCTCTCTAAACACACAATCAACACCCACCATGTGCCAGGCCCTGGGCTAATTTTGTATCGAGAACAGCCATGAACACAGAATGCTCCTCTGGTCAATTGTTAGCTAATCAAGGGGGCAGTCACCAGCTGCTGGAGTGAGCTGACACTTGACTTTGGACAAGAATGAGCTTGACACCTTCCGTCCATCCTGCCATGCTTGAAGATGAAACACTTGCACAGACACCTCACTGACTCCCTCCCATTTCACCAAAGCTCACACCTCCTGTGCATGATCTCACACCTCTTCTCTGTCTCCAACTTTCACCACCTTTCCCTGTCTGACCTGACAAGCAGGTTTCATTTTACAGTCCCTAGAATATGTACCCAAGCAGTTTTCATGGAGTTCCATGGAAGGTGTGTGGGATTCAACCCCTACTCATCAGTACAAACAACTGCTCAGCTCTGCCATCCTATTTTTCATCTAGCTTAGATTCTTGATAATGTTTTTCTAAGAACTACCATTTCCTAAAGAGACATTGATTTTCCTTTCATTTACCTTAGAGGAACCAGCTAAGATGCTTTTTAGAATGTGGTATTTACTAGAAACAAAAGTGTTGGATTGAAGAGGTAGGATAGCGGGGAGGGAGTGTGCCTCAAATGCTGCCAACTTGGGTTTGATCCCCGCACCCTCTATGTCTGAGCATAGGCAGAGCTGTATCCCCTTAATAAAATAAACCAATCTCCTCCCCAAATGAAGTGATTAATATTTCAGAAGAGTTGTTCTAGCTCCATGGAAGGGGAGAGAAGAAAGAGTCATTGGAGGGTTATCCTATGACAGTGCCATCACTGTGCTGGACACACACCGGCTTCCTGCAGGCCTGGATGGACACACAGCAGCTTCCTCCACACCTGGGGTCCTCACAGCTCCTGGGATGAAGCACACTCTGACACTCATTTTGATTGTGATAATAGGAACATTGCTACTAAGAATCCACATGCAGGGAGATATGGCAATGGGTCTTGTAATTAGATGTATTCTGTGCCCGTAACCTTTACCACCCCTTTTTTGAGATATCACATGCTAAAGAGTGCAGGAAGCTGAGGCTGGTGGAATTTAAGCTTATCAACTTGATTTCACACCCTAGGAGGTGTAGCATGAGAATCTGTCTCTAGTCTTTGCATAGGGTTGTAGCCCAAAAGCATAAGGATGTGTGATCTGGGCCACATAGTTTACCAACTTCACACTTTGTCCAAGTCCAGCCTGGCTCCCAATCCCAAGGGATGAGCCAAGATCAGCAACCCTGAAGTCCAATGGTGACACAGTAGCTTGTATTTAGGCATCACACAGCCCAGCTCTGAGTGCTGGGCATATCCAGGTCCAGGACAGCAACAAAGTGTTCAAGCTCTACTTTGCATGGTGATGATACTGAAGAACCCAGAACCCAAAGAGGTGAAAGATACAGGGTGAGGCAAATAGGGAAAACTAGAGAGCAGAGACAACTACTAGGTAAACCTTCAGATGAAAGAGCAAATGCTTTTATTTTATGCCAACCTCATATTCGTCAGAGTAAATGCTTTTGTTTTAAGCCAATTTTATTTGTGTCTGTGGGTCGAGGGTTTCTCCAATGTGAGGGTTCCTTCAATGTGAGTCCAGGGTTCCTCCAAGGGTATGATGGCTGTAATGGGCCCAAATCAGACAGGGTAGATGTGCCTTTACACTCTGCAGGACTATTGACCCTGCATAGGACTTGGAAATCCTTTTACTCATGCAGATTGTCCTGCACCATGAAGTGACATCATCACAGAAAAGGATGCAAAAGAAATAAACACATCTTGTCAGTGATTTCATGAGGGCACTTCAAAGAAACCTTTCTTTTGATCACTTGACTTCTCATGAGTAATATATGTGAATATGTGACTTAGAGAAATCCTCAGAGACCTTGGGCTGATGGAGACTTTGACCCATACCCAGGGCAATGGTAAGGAGAGAGTAAAGAATCACACTGTCTTTTAAAGTTTCCATGGGAAGAGATGTGTGTCTCCCTCCTCACATTTTAGGCTAAAATGAGTGACAAAGGCATACCTAACTCTAAAGGAATGGGGAAGTAGGACCCTACCATGTGTTGGTGGGTGAGTGGGCTCTGAGAACATCTGCTGAGCAGTACCCAAAAGGGTATTTGCAAAATTGGTTTTTTGTTTTGTTTTGATCACATCCGGTGGCACTCAGGGATTACTCCTGGCTCTGTGTTCAGACATTGCTCCTGGCAGGCACAGGGATCATATGGGATGCTGGGATTTGAACCACTGTCCTGAATCGGCTGTGTGCAAGACAAATGTTCTGCTGCTGTGCTAGCTCTCCAGTCCCTGCAAAATTAGTTTTTAAGCTAGTTTTTTGGAGGTCAAATGATGGACTATGGTCTTTAAAAGAATAAGGCACTTAGGACCTTTGATATATTTCCATAGTAATTTCTCAGCTGGAATATCCTCACAAAGTCACTGAATGTGAACATTGCCATAATTTAAGGAAACAGATGTCCTGCTATGATAAAGTTATCAGAGAAAAACAATACTGAAAAAATTGTGAAATTTGTGTAACTGGGATGAAAGCAGTTTTCTTGTGCATGAGATAAAATTCTCAATGGAACTCTACAAAAAGGTGCCAAATCTCAGCACCATTAACATTTCTCCCACCTTCAACTTGACTATTGTCTTGCTATTTCTCTAAGAAACTGCAAGGAAAATTGAGACTTGCCTGGAGATAGGCAAATTGAGATAGGCATTTAACTGTGGATCATCATATCTGGAGCTTCAACAAGACTGACAATAATTATTTACATTTGCTCCTGTTACATATGACTTTATCCAACGAACTTTTGTTTTGTTTTGTTTTGTTTTGGGGCCACACACAGCCCCACTCAGGAGTTATTTCTGGCTCTGTGCTCAGAAATCTATTCTGGCAGACTCGAGGGACCATATGGGATGCCGGGAATCGAACCCGGGTAGGCCTCATGCAAGACAAACGCCCTGCCTCTGTGTTATCTCTTCATCCCCATCAGTGCATCTCCATCCCCATTTAGTTTGTGCAGTGCTTACATGTAATATACTTCCTTAGATACTAGGAATACAAAAACAAAACATGGTCCTTGTCTTTAGATCATTGAATAATAATCTTAATTAAGAAGAAAGGATAGTGTTCAAAAATTATAGCATGTATAAAGTTGGAGCTCTTTGTACTGATTTAAAGACTATCACCTGCCTTGGAAGGAATCAGTGACTCTCTATGATCCACCAATGCCCAAAGGTACCTATCACTGTTCAGCAAATATGACTGGCACAGCTCCAGACTAAGCTGACCCTTGCAGGCTTCTTAGACTTACAGGTAGGCCACTAAGGTATCTTGAGCCTTTGCTTTACAAAGACATTCATCCATTAGGCCAGTAATAGGAATGTCAATAAATAACCAATGTTTGGTACACTGCAATACTTTTATTATATGCTTACTCTTATATCTCCTAAAATTGATAAAAAGACCATGTTTAATTTATTAAGCTTTTTTCCACAATAATGATCGATTTCTCCCCCACAATAATCAGCTAGCCTAAGAGTATTCTAGCCATTGAAATCCTAGATAAATATAAACCAGTATCCTTGATCTCCAAAAGCTGTGAGACTGGAAACAAAAACAAGACCACATAAATTAATAAGAGATTTAACAATCTTTATATGGTGTAATACTGTCTCTTGAGTTATTGCAAGCAAGACCAGGATGGAGAGAGAGTAAATAAAGTGGAAAAGGCAAATTGTCTTTCATGCTGCCAAACCCAGTTTGTTCTCTGGCACTGCATAGGGTGCTTTAAACATCCTGAGCATAGAGCCAGGAAGAGTTCCTAACCACCTCTCGGTAGAGTTCCAACTCCAAAGCCCTCCCCCACAAAAAAGCAAGATCAAGTTCACAGCAGATTTTATATTAAATTTGTGTGAAGTACGAAAAAGCTGGCTCCCTGTGTGTGACACCAGGCGGGGAAAATCCGCAAAAGTACACCGGCCCAGTGGGGCTCAGCTGTGAAAGACTGTGAGTGTGACCTGTCTATGTCTGTCTACTGTCCTCTTGCGTGAAACTCTTGCGAGTGGGGCAAAAAGAGGCTCAGAGGAGCACGGCCACTCCGCTTCGCTACGCGGCCGTGCACTCT
The DNA here is from genome assembly GCF_024139225.1 of Suncus etruscus. Classification (NCBI taxonomy): domain Eukaryota; kingdom Metazoa; phylum Chordata; class Mammalia; order Eulipotyphla; family Soricidae; genus Suncus; species Suncus etruscus. Next base: position 47,504,842 of record NC_064858.1, read on the forward strand.
TTCTAAGGAAAGAACTCCATTGCAACAAGAAGGAAAAAATCACACTAAGAACGGCGCTATATCACAGAAGCAAACATTTCTCTCTGGACTGTCTTCTCTGTTGCATGCTCGGGCCTAAGATTTGACCCAGTGTGAGGCTTCATCCACGGAGGACTCCCCTCCCTTAGAGGCAAGTCAGCCCATCCAGAAAGGGAGGAGCCAGAGGAGTGTGCTGCCTACATCATATAGACAATGAATACCACTACAACACGTAGAAAAACCCACAATACAAGTGTGACAATGGGGAAACAACGCAGGCCAGCATCAGACATAGAGAATGAAGATGACAATTCTGAGGACCAGATAATGACTGAACAACTAATCAACCTCTCAGATAAGGACTTTAGACTAGCAATATGGAAGGTGCTCAACAGACTCCAAGAAACCATGGATCGAGTTGAACAGAACACTAATAAGAACCAAGAAAATATGAAGGCAGAAATGACAAAACTCCAAACTGAAATAACATGTCAACTAACAGGACTGAAAAAGTCAGTAAACGAAGTGAATGACAAAATGGATAAGCTCTGGGACAGGGTATCAGAAGCTGAGAATAGACTTGGTGCTGTGGAAGATGAGATACATAACAATTCCATACAGCAGGAGAGATTGGACAAAAAACTTAAAGCAAATGAGCAGACAATGGAAAAATTAGTCAAAGAATGGGAACAGACGAAAATAGAAGTCTATGATAAGATCAACAGAAACAACTTAAGAATCATTGGAGTCCCAGAGACCCAGGAAGAAAATTTCCAGGAAGAATCAATGGTCAAGAACATCATTAAAGAGAAACTTCCAGAGCTAAAGAATATATGTGATCAAATCCTGCATGCCCGAAGAGTACCAACCAAAAGAGACCCCAGAAAAACCACCCCAAGACACATCCTAGTCACAATGACAAATCCCACAGATAGAGACAGAATTCTGAAAACAGCAAGATCAAAAGGGGAAATCATGTTCAAGCAAGCTTCCCTGAGATTTACAGCAGACCTGTCACCAGAAACGCTCAATGCCAGAAAGCAGTGGTGGGATATTGTGACAAGACTGAATGAAATGAATGCTTCACCCAGAATACTATACCCAGCAAAACTCACTTTCCGGTTTGATGGAAGAATACATAGTTTCACAGACAAAAAACAGCTCAGAAACTTCACAGACACAAAACCAGTCTTAAGAGAAAAACTGAAAGACCTAATCTAAGACAAGACTACCCAAAAGACACACCAAATTTTGAAATAAAGATGGCGTTAAATCCCAGGACAATTCTTTCTCTCAACGTCAATGGACTAAATGCACCAGTTAAGAGACACAGAGTGGCTAAATGGATCAAAAAACTCAATCCAACCTTCTGCTGCCTACAAGAAACGCACCTGAATAGTCAGAACAAACATAGACTCAAAATAAAAGGCTGGAGAAAAGTTATCCAAGCAAACAACACCCATAAAAAAGCTGGAGTGGCCATACTAATATCAGATAATGCAAACTTTATACTCAGGAAGGTTGTAAGGGACAAAGACGGACATTTTTTTTTTTTTTAATATATATAATTTTTATTTTGATCATAGTGTCTTACATATTGTTGACAATAACATTTTAGGTACATATTTACATAAAATCAGGGGGGATTCCCATCACCAATTTGTCCTCCCTACACCTCCGTTTTTGTCCTACCTCCCATTTCCTCTTCCCTCACCCCCAGGGCGGCTAGAATATGTGGTCCCCTCTGTATCCAACCCACTACTTAGTAGTCTTGCCCATGTTTGGTCTTAATGCCTCCCTTATCTCCCCCTCTAATTGTAGGCAGGACTAGCTAATTCAAGTTGCATGATTTTGCCTGAAAAAGAGAAGATAAATAAACTGGGGTAAGAGTCTAATACTCCAAAAATGGATGGAATCCTTCTAGAGGCTCTCATCATCGATTTGGGAGATGAAGGAGAAAAAGAAGTTGAAACACTCCACCAGTACCAAAAAAAAAAAAGAGTCAATTATCCAGTGGGGACTCCATCTATATCGGTAAGCACCAAAAAAAAAAAAAAAAAAAAAAAAAAAACAAACAAACAAAACAAAACAAAAAAAAAAACAGATGAAAAACAAAGCAAAACAAACAACCAAAAACCAAACAAACAAACCAAAAACACGCCATGGTCTTGAAATAAGAAACATGGCATAGCACATAACGAAAGAAGAGAAAAGAAGAGAGAAAAAAAATAAGTATAATTGGGGACCACGATTTCAGTAGTCACACCCAAACAGAGAAATCGACCAAAATAGATAGGTATATAAAAATAATAATAACAATAATAAATGAAGGGAAAAATATATGTATATATGAAATAACCAAGGTTTTGTGGTTTTTGTATTTTTGTTTTTTTTCCCTCCTGCCCTGGCACAGTAAATATTGGGGTCATTCTAAAAGGAATTCACTTGGCCTAAGAAATATGGGGTTTCTCCATCCTTGGAGTATACTGTCATGGGATCAGCTCTAGACTTTGCTCAGGATCATTTATTCTCCCGGTGGTGTTTTTTTTTTTGTGTGTGTGTGTGGAAGACTTCTGCTCTGTCCAGGGTGATACAATCAGAGCTCTGTGTGTAGAGGTCTCCGTATCTGCACAGATCCTGAGGTGGGACTTATGATGAAGTCAGTCTTTGTGGTTCTAGAGGTTCTGTTGCCTCAGTGTCGTTTTAATCCATCTTCTGTGGTTGGTGATCTTGGTCTTTGCACTGAACCTAGGATGGCTCCTAGGATAGCATCTTTCTTTGTGCTTCCAGAAGCCCCATTCTGTTGCAGTTGTCTCTGTCAGACCTTTGGGACTAGGGATCATGATTATTGTGCAAGTCATAGTGCAAACCCTGAACTAGGGCTTTTATATTGGGCCCAAGGTGTATACTGTCTGGTCGTGGTTCTAGTAGCCAGTCATCTGTAAGTCACGATCTTGGCTTTTGGGCCTACCAAATGGTGCCGCGAAAGACGGACATTTTATATTAATCAAGGGGTACGTAGAGCAGGAAGAATTCACTCTCCTAAACATATATGCACCGAATGAGGGGCCAGCAAAATATTTAATACAACTGTTGACAAATCTGAAAAATAATATCAACAACAACACAATAATTGTGGGGGACCTTAACACGGCTTTGTCAACACTGGACAGGTCAACCAGACTGAAACCCAACAAGAATATACTAGACCTGAGGAGAGAAATGGAAGAAAGAGGCCTAGTGGATATATATAGGACACTCCATCCCCAGAAACCTGGATACACATTCTTCTCCAATGTACATGGGACATTCTCCAGGATAGACTACATGCTGGCACATAAACCATACCTCCATAAGATCAAGAGGATAGAAATTTTGCAGACTACCTTTGCTGACCACAAGGCTCTGAAATTATTTGTGAACTCCAAAGGGACTCAGAAGAAACACTTTAACACCTGGAAGTTAAACAGCCTCATGCTCAATAACCAGTGGGTCCGAGATGAAATCAAGGAGGAAATAAAAAGGTTCCTGGAAACAAATGACAATAAAGACACAAACTATCAGAACTTATGGGACACAGCAAAAGCAGTACTGAGAGGAAAATTTATAGCTTTGCAAGCACACATCAGGAAGGAAAAAGGAGCTTACCTGAGTAGCTTAATGACACAGCTAATAGAACTAGAAAATGCTCAACAAAAGGACCCAAGAATAGGAAGACAGAAGGAAATAACAAAGCTGAGAGCAGAAATCAACGAAGTGGAAACTCAAAAAACAATCCGAAAGATCAACGAAAGCAGAAGTTGGTTCTTTGAAAAAATAAACAAGATTGATAGACCACTGGCAAACCTAACAAAGAAAGAGAGAGAGAGAGAAACTTGATAACTCGTATCAGGAATGAAAAAGGAGAGATCACTACTGATATGACAGAGATTCAAAGGGTAATCAGAAACTACTTTGAAAAACTCTACGCCACTAAAAATGAGAACCTGGAAGAAATGGATAAATTCTTGGACTCTTATAATCTTCCACGGTTGAAGGAAGAGGATGTAGCATATCTAAACACCCCCATCACCATTGATGAAATTAAAACAGTAATCAAATGTCTGCCGAAAAACAAAAGCCCAGGTCCAGATGGATTCACTAATGAATTCTATCAAACTTTCCAAGAGGAACTACTGCCAATCTTGGCAAGACTCTTTCATGAAATTGAACAAACAGAAACACTTCCAAATAGCTTTTATGAAGCCAACATCACCTTGATACCTAAACCAGACAGAGACGCTACCAAAAAAGAAAATTACAGACCAATATCACTGATGAATGCAGATGCAAAGATCCTCAACAAAATCCTGGCAAATAGGATTCAATGCCTCGTTAAAAATATCATCCACTACGATCAAGTAGGTTTCATCCCAGGAATGCAAGGCTGGTTTAACATCCGTAAATCTATCAACATAATACACAACATCAATAACAAGAAAAATAAAAACCACATGATCATATCAATAGATGCAGAGAAAGCATTTGATAAGGTCCAACACCCATTCTTGATCAAAACTCTCAGCAAGATGGGAATGGAGGGAACCTTTCTCAATATAGTGAAGGCCATCTACCACAAGCCAGTGGCAAATATTATCCTCAATGGAGAAAAACTGAAAGCCTTCCCTCTAAATTCTGGCACAAGACAAGGCTGTCCTCTCTCACCACTCCTATTCAACATAGCACTGGAAGTACTTGCTATAGCGATTAGGCAAGAAAAGGATATCAAGGGAATCCAGATAGGAAAGGAAGAAGTCAAGCTCTCACTGTTTGCAGATGACATGATACTCTACTTAGAAAACCCTAAAGACTCTATCAAAAAGCTTCTAGAAACAATAGACTCATATAGCAAGGTGGCAGGCTACAAAATTAACACACAAAAATCAATGGCCTTTCTATATACCAATAGTAATAAGGATGAAATCGACATTAAGAAAACAACCCCATTCACAATAGTACCACACAAACTCAAATATCTTGGAATCAACTTGACTAAATATGTGAAGGACCTATACAAAGAAAACTATAAAACTCTGCTCCAAGAAATAAGAGAGGACACACGGAAATGGAAACACATACCCTGCTCATGGATTGGCAGGATTAACATCATCAAAATGTCAATACTCCCCAAGGCATTATACAGATTTAATGCCATCCCTCTAAAGATACCCATGACATTCTTCAAAGAAGTGGATCAGACACTTTTGAAATTCATTTGGAACAATAAACACCCTCGAATAGCTAAAGCAATCATTGGGAAAAAGAATATGGGAGGAATTACTTTTCCCAACTTTAAACTGTACTACAAAGCAACAATTATCAAAACAGCATGGTATTGGAATAAGGATAGGTCCTCAGATCAGTGGAATAGGCTTGAATACTCAGAAAATGTTCCCCAGAGATACAACCATCTAATTTTTGATAAAGGAGCAGGAAATCCTAAATGGAGCAGGGAAAGCCTCTTCAACAAGTGGTGTTGGCACAATTGGATAGCCACTTGCAAAAAATTAAACTTAGACCCCCAGCTAACATCATGTACAAAGGTAAAATCCAAATGGATTAAAGACCTCGATATCAGCCCCAAAACCATAAGATATATAGAACAGCACATAGGCAAAACACTCCAGGACATTACAGGCATCTTCAAGGAGGAAACTGCACTCTCCAAGCAAGTGAAAACAGAGATTAACAGATGGGAATATATTAAGTTGAGAAGCTTCTGCACCTCAAAGGAAATAGTGCCCAGGATACAAGAGCCACCCACTGAGTGGGAGAAACTATTCACCCAATACCCATCAGATAAGGGGCTAATCTCCAAAATATACAAGGCACTGACAGAACTTTACAAGAAAAAAACATCTAACCCCATCAAAAAATGGGGAGAAGAAATGAACAGACACTTTGACAAAGAAGAAATACAAATGGCCAAAAGACACATGAAAAAATGTTCCACATCACTAATCATCAGGGAGATGCAAATCAAAACAACGATGAGATACCACCTCACACCCCAGAGAATGGCACACATCACAAAGAATGAGAATAAACAGTGTTGGCGGGGATGTGGAGAGAAAGGAACTCTTATCCACTGCTGGTGGGAATGCTGTCTAGTTCAACCTTTATGGAAAGCAATATGGAGATTCCTCCAAAAACTGGAAATCGAGCTCCCATACGATCCAGCTATACCACTCCTAGGAATATACCCTAGGAACACAAAAATACAATACAAAAACCCCTTCCTTACACCTATATTCATTGCAGCTCTATTTACCATAGCAAGACTCTGGAAACAACCAAGATGCCCTTCAACAGACGAATGGCTAAAGAAAGTGTGGTACATATACACAATGGAATATTATGCAGCTGTCAGGAGTGATGAAGTCATGAAATTTTCCTATACATGGATGTACATGGAATCTATTATGCTGAGTGAAATAAGTCAGAGAGAGAGAGAAAAACGCAGAATGGTCTCACTCATCTATGGGTTTTAAGAAAAATGAAAGACACCCTTGTAATAATAATTTTCAGACACAAAAGAGAAAAGAGCTGGAAGTTCCAGCTCACCTCAGGAAGCTCACCACAAAGAGTGATGAGTTTAGTTAGAGAAATAACTACATTTTGAACTGTCCTAATATTGAGAATGTATGAGGGAAATGTAGAGCCTGTTTAGGGTACAGGCGGGGGTTGGGTGGGGAGGAGGGAGATTTGGGACTTGGGTGATGGGAATGTTGCACTGGTGATGGGTGGTGTTCCTTTTATGACTGAAACCCAAACACAATCATGTATGTAATCAAGGTGTTTAAATAAAAAAAAATTAAAAAAAAAATTGTGTGAAGTACGGGTTATCTGGTGAGATCAGACAAACAAGACTAAGAAAGAATAACTCCAGCAGTTTTATTCTTTCTAGTAAAAACACTGGAAAACTTGCTCTTTGCAAATAGCAGCCATCCTTGTGTTTTGGGAAAAGGAAAGTGGACCTGAGTAATAGGGAACACTGCTTTTCAAAACTCCTTTATCCCTTTGCTTTTCCCCACACATCAGTTAGAATTCCCCACATTCCTCTTAGAAAGAATAAGTTCTACTTCTATTACTTGCGGTGGCTAAGAACATAAATTAACAGTTCATTAATTCTCAAAATGTGGTAGTCACTGGAAATGCAAATTACTGGGTCCCATTTCAGTCCTAATAAACCTCTGAGGTTAAAGTCCAGAGATCTTTGGTTTCATACAGCCTCCAAGTGATTCTGATACTCACTGATGTTTTAAGAACCTTAAGACCCTTCAGACACTCTGGACTCCAATCCTAGCTGTATTGGCAAGCAGGATTGTCTTCAGGTATATGGTTTATTCTCAAAAAGATTTAACAGGAGTAACTATCCACAGAGGCTCATAGAGAAGAACAAGTGAGTAAAATACATGTTAAGTACTGACCATAACCCTTAAAAATTAATAAGAACTCAATAAATTGTTATCTATCTAGAAAACTTAAGTTTACTTTGATATCATTTTGCATGTTACCACAACGTTGGAAAATCTTATTTGGTTCTTTACTCATCTGCTTCACTACAATCACCTTTGCTAACATAAGTCTCACCACTCTTTGACCTAATAACGCATTTTATACAATCTACCCTTTACATCCCTTCTAAGTATAAGAATAGTTCCATGATATTAAATTCCCTCACATTTCTCTGCTCCCGGCACCACCCACCATCTTTAGAATTTTTTCACTTACCCAAGCTAAAACAATAGCTTGCACCCACACTTCCCACAACATCATCCCCTTAATACAAACCACCTTAATACTGTTGAATTCTATAAAGTTGACATGTCAGAATACTACATATGAGTAGAATCACCCAATATTCACCCTTCTGTGACTGGTTTATTTCATTTAGTACTGTATCTTAAGGTTCAATTTTGTTCATTCACATTCATCCACTAAATGTAGTGGGTGTTCAAGTTTTCTTCCTTTTCTAAAGACAAAATAACGATTATTATATTATATTTATATATCATATTTTGCTTACTCATTTGTTTATGCACACTATAATGATTTTGGTTACTGTGAATAATGCTACTATAAGCATGAATGCATAATTATCTCTTGAGGTTCTGGGTTTCAGGTCTTGTGGGTAAATTCCCAGACATGGAGTAGAATAGCTGCTTGTCTACTAATCTTGAATTCCCTTTTTTTTTTTTTTGGCTTTTGGGTCACACCCAGCAGTGCTCAGGGGTTATTCCTGGCTCTATGCTCAGAAGTTTTCCCTGGCAGGCACAGGGAACCATATGGGATGCCGGGATTCAAGCCACTGACCTTCTGCAGGAAAGGCAAACACCTTACCTCCATGCTATCTCTCTGGCCACAAATTCCTATATTTATTAGTGTGTCCTTGCTCTCCTGTCTCCTCCATCAAGCTCACTATTGACACCATGACTGTCAGAGAGCAGTACACCATTTCATATTTGTGTTTAGAATAATGTCAATTTTCTTGTATTCATTAAAAATATGCAACTGGGTGATTAAAGAAAATCTGTTTCTAAAACATTTTTTCTTCCAACCCTAGGTTTTATTAAATCATGTTGAAGAGGTTTTCAGCTCCATCTACTAAAACAAGATACTCAAACATCTTATTTTAGTCTTCCACTCTGATGGCAAGAAGCAGAGCAGAAGGAGGGAGGGGTTAGAAACCTTGCCATCACTTATTTCACTCAGTTGTTTATAAACAAACGCAGAGTATCATTAACTTTGACTGTGGTCATCACTTTGGCTTTGGACTTAATCTATTTTGACTAGGAATATTGTCTTCGGAAACACTACAATTTCCTGAAGAGACTGCAAATCAGCAGTCTTGCTGAAAGCCATACATGGCCATTATCTTTCCTCTCCTTGAAAGATGTAATAAAGACAGTATGTCATTGTGAGCAGGAAGGTTTTCTTTATTCAGTGTCTGCCTTCTGGCTGGAGCTCTAAGGTAAGGCAATTAGCTACCTAGCATTTAGACAGACTTGTGAACTTTTCCCGATATGTCTGGTAGAGGTGAAGCAAACACTGAGATAATAGATTCTAACTAGGAGTTAGAAGGCTTAGACTTCAAACTGTAGAAACTATGATGGTGAGACAATAGAAAATGTGCTCATTTACTACATTAAGCCTAAATATTTAATGTGCAATTATTCCTACCTGTGAGGTGCACAAGAAGTGGGTGCTATGAATCTTTTTTTGTGTGATTTCTTTTATTGAAGTTGTCTAGGACTGGCTATTCCAATGTATCCCGCTAGGAGGCAGCGTTGTGCAAGAGAGCTGCTCTGGCTTCAGCAGGGCAAGGTTTCAAGATCTGCTCTCTTCCTTGCTCTGTGACCTTGAGTCAATGAAACTCTTCATATCTCTAGAAAAGGATGATACAAATAGCACCTGTGGAACATTTCCTGGTATTTCCAGGATAACTAACTGGAAGACTATTTAAAATAAATATGCCAAAATTTCACTGAAAAAAAAAATAGAGATATTAGTGAAGCATTTTCTTGGAGAATGAGCTAAAATGTAAGTAATGATAAAATTGTTTCTTTACATTTCACAAACCTTAAAGTTTCAACTATAGCATTGTGTTCAGAACCAAAAAAACACAGCCAATCACTTGAAGGTCATATTTAACCTTCAATGAAACAATAGGACATACAAGTTGCAAAACTATTCTGGGCCTTAATGGGTTTCCAAGGACTCCTGTTATTTTGGTATTGGACTCTTTCTTTTTGAAACGTTTGCCATTTTGAGGCTTTTTTTTTTCTTAGTTTGAGGCTTTTGTCTTCCGTTGTTTCTAAACCTATGTTTGTCAATGGTATGGCATGTTCTGCTGCATTACTTTTATTTTTTTAATTTTTATTTTGATCATATTGGCTTACATATCTTTCACAGTAGTATTTTAGGTACATATTAACATTGAATCAGGGGAATACCCATCACCAAATTTGTCCTCCCCCCATCCCCGTTCCCTTCCTGCAACCATATCTCCCCCATCACCCCCCAAGCTATTAGAGTAGATGGTCCCCTCTTTGTCTAGCTTACTATTAGTGATCATATATCTGTTTGGTCATGGTACCCTCCCTTGTTACCCCCTCTATTTGAGGTGGAGCTTGATAATTTGAGTTATGTGGTTTCGTTTGAAGGAAAGAAAATCAATAGAATGGAGTAAAAATTAAGAAAAAATAAAAAAATAATCAAATAAGCTGAAAATGGCGGAGTCCTTCTAGAGGCTTTTGACCTCAGTTTGAGCGAGGACATAAAAAAGGTAATTGAAACACCACATCAATACAGAAAGAAATATCAAATTAAATATCCAGTGAGCACTACAGCAATAAAGACAAGCACCACACAATAGTCTCGGTTCTGAAATCAAACCAATGCTGCATTACTTTCTATAACTTGGTGAGATCTTAAATATTTGACGAATTATGCTTTTTCCTTGGCAATTTATCTTCTTTTGCTGTTGTTCATGGTCTTGTGTAAATATTGGACAATCAGTGAGACTGCAACTCATAAAGCTGATGTATTCACTGGCCTAGATCATTGATAGATATCAGAGTAAAGCAGGAGGAGGTACTTGGATAAAGGCTGATTTTTCAATAAGTGTCCATCTCATTAGAACAATTTTAGTCTCCTCTTGTTTTTCTCATCCAGGTCTGAAGCCTCATCCCCCACCCTTTCTCCCTAGGTAACTTGACCTTACCTGCAAGACCCCGCCCATTTCTGGGAGGGGTCTTGGAAAAGGTAGATAAAGTATGGACCAGAGGGGATTAGGGCTTTTGGCTGACTCTTGCGTGCTTCTGCTTCTGGTCTTTGGCCAGCATGGAGGTGAAAGGGAAGATGGCTGAAAGGAGTTAAGATGCAGGGCTAGTGAAGAATGGCTGTGCTTGAAAGGTTATGTTATAAGCCACACATGTGGTGAATAGGGCATGAATAAAGTTGATGCTTCCTGATGCCTGCCTGTGAGTTCAATACCCGTCGCTTTCCTGGACCCCAGACCTGCCGGTTGATGGGGGATGAAGCCACGTGGCCGGGGCCTAAGGACAAAGGCCTCCATCCTTCACTATCCACCTCCATCGTTAATTATTTAATGCAACACAAGTCATCATGCCAGGGCCCATCACAGCCACCCATAGTTAGGGATTCTAATGTAGGATGACTTGATATTGACCCAGGAATGAATCTAAATGATATATATATCATTTATATATATATATATATATATATATATATATATATATAGGATGACGTATCCAAGAATAATCACAAATCACAGTAGAATAAAAGGCTGTGGATAGTCACAGAAATTTCAGATTTCTTTTTTCAGAAAACTCCCAAGGGAGTTAGAAACTAAAAAGGAAATTGGAATTCTCTGGACAAAGAAAATGAATAATTGTGTCTGAATCCTGGTGAGATGGTAAGAAGCACCCCATGAATATCAGAAAATCCCTTATGTGGAATTCGCCACTAACCCTAACAGTTCTGTAACTAGGGAGCCCTAGCAGTTTCTGTAACTAAACACATCAAACTGTGTAGACGGTGACACAACATCTCTATGAACAGTGAATGGATAAGGAGGGTCTGTATTTCCTAAACTAAGTTTCTCAGATATGGGATCTTCCTCTGCACTAATAGGGTGACCACGAGCTATGAATGACCTACTGTTGAACTGAAATGTGGCTAGAGCCATATTTCTTTCATTCAGTTTTTTAAAGTCTTAAAAAAAATTCACCAAAAGATACAATGTTTACTTTATCTTTGCCCCAACCCCAACCACTCTCCTTGTTGCTATGTTAATGAGATGCACATATTGGGTTGTGATGTTCGCACAGAAGACTTCAACTCTTGTTTGTAGGGCTCAGACATATTCTAGGTATATCATTTACCAGAGAGCACACAAGCTGGGCAGAGTATGAGGGTAGCATAGGGCTAGAACTTAAATCTCAGGCTTGCAAGATAGACTCGGTGCTTGGGAACCAGACAAGGGATCCCATTTTTTAAAACTTTATTTTTGTTTTATTTTTAAAAATTTACCCTTCCGCGCTTTTAAATTGGTTTTCTATTCATTTAATGCCAGGAATATGATACATTCATAGTTGTCACCTACTCACATCACCTGCCACCAAAGTTCTTGCACCAACACACCACCCACCACAAAAACCCTCCACTCACTCCTTCCACCCCACCATTTCTCTGGTCACCACCATAATTTTCACCAAATTTTGAGCTTAGTTTTGTTTGTTTTTACCAGCTCAATTGTCATATTATTTATTTATTTATTTATTACTTATTTATTTCTGGTCTCAGAGCCATATCCAGTGATATTTTTCAGGGCTAACTCCTGGCTCTATATTTAGGGATCACTCTTGGTGAGGCTCAGAGGACCATTAGTGGTACCAGGGGTCAATTTAGGATTGAACAGGTGCAAGGAAAAAACCTAATCCTCTGTTTTATCTCTATGACCCCATTTACCATAATTTACATTCCATGTATGAATGAAAACATTTGCTCATTATGTTTTATTTTCTTACTTAATTCACTTAGCCTAATGAACTAAGTCCCATCCACATCCTTCCTAAAGTCATGAATCCATATTTCTGAATGATAAAATTAGTAGTACATTGAGCATACAAGCCAAAGCTCCCTTTTTCTTATCATCTGCCAATGTACACTTAGATGAATTTCATGATTTTAAATCATGTTTATATGGAAAACTATAAAGCAGTATGCCAAAATATGTCAAATATCATAATAATTTTATATTGACTAATGTTAAAATAATATTGGGTTAAATTTAAGTTTAGTTAAAGTTAGGAGAGTAGGGAAGTTGGTATATAGGGAGAGGAGGCAAAATCTACACTCTTTCTGGTCAAAAAGGCTCTTAAAACTCTATTTTAAAATAACAGTACGTGGAAAAGGTAGGAATGAAGTCAGTAGTTATGCAATAATCTTGTAGGTCTGAGGCCTTGGGCTCAATCCCTTACATCACACAGAAACAAAACATAACAATAAACAACAGAGACCTGTGAGATCACTCAAAAGTGTGAAATACGCATCTTAAATTCATGAGACTCTGAGGTGGATCTATCTGAAATACTGTCAAGTGTGTCCATGGTAACCTGTAGCACTCTCAGGCCAAGCATCACTGCTCCAAGACCAAACATCTCATTATCAAGCAGTGCTAAATAAAAATGGAAGTGCCCCGAGACTCTAAGCCCTGCTAGAACCCTCTCAAATAAAGCAATACAATTGGTTATTAAATAAATTTGTCAAATTAATCAATAATATAAATGTTTTAAATAGAAACAAGCCCTTTTAGGGCTCATCTCTGTTTAATTTCTTTAAAACCTAGTTTCTAGAACATTCACAATGGCGTTGTTGTGGACATGGCTCACAGCTGTTTCAATTGCTAGTGCAACTCTGTTGATCAGCAGAATCTGTTTCTCTGATCAGATGCTACATATCGTCTCCACACCTTCAGCTCTCCTTCACACTCTACTTCATGTTCTGATGTTCACAATTATAATGGCACATTAAGCCTTAGACAGGTACTAGGCATATAGAAAATGATGTACTTAGCATTTTCTAAATGAATTGTCATGGTTTCTACTTTCCAAAGAATCTCTGAGTTCTGAGGAAAATGTTTTCTAAAATAGTGGTCTCGGTTTTTCTATAGCGACTGTTGGGGTTCCAATATTTGTGATATTCTGAATGGAAATATATGGAAAGAAGTGATGAGTGAGATTTTAGATGTTTGTTCTGAAAGGAAGGACTAGAGAAAGTGATTATGTTCTTAATCTGTCTTTCCTGGAAGAGGAGTAGGCAGGCCAAGGCAGCAAGGTAAAAGTTGGAAGAGAGCAGAGATCTGGCCTGAGGGATTGAGATGGAAGAGATGATTCTAGGCTCTGAGGGTCTACTCAGAAGCCTTGTGTTCTTCGTAGTCCATAAAACTATGCTTCCAGCTGCCTAAGCGTTTGAGGCCCTCAGGCTACTGTCCCACCAGACACACTAAAGGCCCTGATAAAACCCCTGGGACAGAGCCCCCAAAGGAATCTGGAAGGCATGGACAGTCAAGAAAACAGCTGAGAGGCAGTGAGAAGGACATAAGACACCCAACCATCTCAGCCTTTCTACCCTCTCACCTCCAGGCCTCCAGGGAGCAGCTGAGGAGAAACCTTAGGATTTATCTCACCAGATAAAGCAGTGAAAACACAGCCTGTGACTTCTGAGGGAGATTTCCGTTTGGGTGATTAGAAACCTATTTCTGGTATCTGGCATTTCTGCCTGTGCTTCCGGACAACGTCCCTCAGGCAGGTGCTTCATTGCCTAGGCTTTCTGGGGTTCCATTATGGATGAAACTTCTTCCCTGGATGAACCTCACCACTTCTCCTATTACTTACTAAGCTCTTCCTCAATCTTTATAATGACTCCAACAGTGTCTAGTATAATTTCCTGCTTTCTATCATCTTCAGACTTTTCCTCTGAATGAACGAACACATTCTGCAGCTTTATTGAGAGAATTGAACACAGTACAAATTACCCACTTTTCCCTAACATGTCTTATTGAATTCTCATGACTTACAATAGAATTAATATTAATGCTTTAGGTTTACAATGTTAAACTTACTAATTTGAAGTGACTAAATTATAGTAACTATAACATCATCATCTATCACACAGGATCATTGTCTTTCACCCTTAATTTTCCTATGCCTCCTTGCAGTCAATTTTTTATCTCTACCCCAATGCCCTAGAATAGCATGAATATGATTGTAGTTGCTATACTGTTGCCTTTTCTGAAATTTCCTGTGAATAACATAAAGTTCACTACTGGTATTTTGTTTCTGTTTTCTTTCTCTTGGTGTGATTTATTTTGGATTTATCCATATTGTACAAGTCATTAAAATATGTTGTTAATATTTCATTCCTTATGTTGTCAATATTCCATTCCATTCTTTATATTGTAAATATTACATTGTATGACACCAATTCCTCTTCATCTGAGCATCAGTTGATGGACATTTGGACTATTTCCAGTTTGGGACTCATGAAATTATGATGCTTTGGATATTCAGATTTAAGTCTTTCAGTGGGCATGTATTTTTGTTTCTTCTCTTAGGGAGTTATCTAAGAATGGAGATTCTGGCTCATTGGTTACATTTAAAGAAGTCTCCATTTTTGAAGTGGCTATATTGTTTTGGTTTCCCACCAACAATGTGGGAGGTTTCCAGTATTCTATATATTCCCCAGCTTTTATTGGTATCTTTTAAGCTTTATCTTTTCTAAAAGGAGAGTAGTACTATCCCTTTGTATAAGTTACATTTCTCTATTTACTAATAGAGCTGAGGATTTTAAAATCTCATTTATAATTGGTTTGTAATTTTATAGATGATTCAATCAATGTGGTTCTGTTGGAGATATAGAAAAAGAAAAAGAAGAAAGAAAAAACTAGGAGGGGTCCTTCTAGGTATTATAAATATCAATTTAGAAGAAGGAAGAGAAAAAAGAAGAAAAAGGTAACAAAACATAAAACAATAACAAACAAAACAACAAAGCAATAACAAGAAAAATACAAAAAACACAAACAACAAAACAAAAATAAACAAAAAAACCAAAGCCAGAGCATAGTAAGTATTAGGGAAGTTAGAAAGAGAATTCCCTTGGTCTAAGAGATTTCGGGTTTCTCCACCATTGAAGCATACTGCCATGAGAACCACTACAGGCTCCATACATCTCTTTTTCTCTCCCCATGGTCTTTTTGTGGTGCCAGGCATCTTTACACTCAGTTGTGGATGATACAATCAGGCTTCTCTAACTCAATATCTTGGTATTTACACAGGTCATAGGATGAAGCCTAGGAATAGTCTTTCTTTATAGTTCTAGAAGTTCTGTTCTATCACTGTTGTTGTAATCAGACTTTTAAAATTGTTGGTCTCGGTTTTTGCACAGATTCTAGGGCAAAGCCTGGAATAGAGTTTTTAAATTATGACTCCAGAAGTTCTATTCCATCACAGTTGTTACAGTCAGACTTCTGGGATTGGAGATCTTGGTTTTTGTACAGATCCTAGGCCTAAGCCTAGGCTGGGGTCTTTTTTATTGGTTCCAGGATAAGTACTGCCCAGTCTTCAACCAACAACTTTTGATTAAATTTAAAAAAAAAAAGAAAAAAGTCTGTAGATAAAAGTATTTTTATTTTTACTTATTAACTTATTTTGTCTTTTTGGGTCACACCCGGGGGCCTTCACTCCTGACTCTATGCTCATAAATTGCTCCTGGCAGGCACGGGGGACCATATGGGATGTTGGGATTTGAACCCCCGTCCATCCTGGATCTGCTGCTTGCAAGGCAAATACCCTACCTCTGTGCTATATCCCCGGCCTGATAAAAGTATTTTTAGAAGGATATTTTATTATTATTAATTGCTTTATTTAAGCACTGTGGTTACAACATTGTTCATTATTGCGGTGTAGAAGGATTTTTAAGTCTTAGTTGGATATATCTCAGCCTGTAGCCAGTAGCTCCCAGTCAGTCACTAACCATTCACAAATTCATTCTTCGTAACTTTGAAGCAGCCTCTCAAATAATTCACAGGTCCCAAACCACAGGCTGAGTAGGAGACACTGCTTCCTTCCTTCCTTCCTGTGCTGCACTGAAAACAGAGACATTCGGAAAGGTTCTTAGGCATATTTGGCAGGGTTTTCTTCCCCTACAATGGAATACAATTGATACAATTGAAGCTATCTTAACAGGAACAATAAAAAAAAATCCTTAGCTATCCTTCTTGTTTTTCAAATGTGAAAACCTAGATGTCAGAGAGGATAGTAGTAACGTGGCATAAATTGGAAAAGGAAAGTAATAGAGAACAGGATGAACAAACATAACAGCTATGGAAACGTGGAAGTGGTTCCGACTTCACAGCCTTTAATTCATGCGGCCTGTAATCTTCTCAAACAATGATTAGAGACACTAAACATTCATTTGAAGGGGCTGGAATTGTCATTAATTACTCTGCAATATCCTTTTGACCAAATTCTCCCTTCAAGTAAATACATGTGGCTTCCCTGAAAATTAGTGGGTGCCATTTCCAGGTAACTAAAGGAGAATTTGGTTCCATGACTTCACAGAGCATTGAGAAGACTCTGATATGTAGGTCATCATCAAAGAAGATTTCTACTAGAAGCAGTCAGTGATGAAGGAGAAATTAATTTCAATCGAGACAGGAGACACTTGTTGAATTAAATTTTCTTCAGGGGAAGGTGGCAGTGTTATAAACATAGAAGACCCCAATCTTGCAAAGGAGTGGTCTGAGAGACATCTCTTTTCTCTAGATCATGAGTTCAGTTCTCAGCTTAAATGTCCATTTCTCCAGATGAGATTTGGTCTTCTTTGGTTCAGATATATCATCTCTATACTGGTTTAAGCCATCAAGCATGAGAGATTCCATCTTGTACATATATATACACACACACATATATATACACATATACATATATGTGTGTGTATATATATATATATACACACACAAACACATATGTGTATAACCTTTCCCTCCTTGGCCCTTTTCCTTTCTCCCATTTTTTCTAGATATGGCAGGCTTAATGTTAAACCAGTTCCAGTTCCAGATGGATGGAAAAGAGCAAGCATCAGGCCCTCACATAAGATTCCTGAAGGTATCATGTAGATCACTAGAGATAGATTGTTTGAGATATTATCTCAAAGCTATTTTTAAAATACTTTATTTAAAGAACCATGAGTTACAATTTTATTAATAGTTGAACTTTAGGCATTTAATATTTCTTTTTTTTTTTTTTTTTTTTTGGTTTTTGGGTCACACCTGGCAGTGCTCAGGGGTTATTCCTGGCTCCAGGCTCAGAAATTGCTCCTGGCAGGCACAGGGGACCATACGGGGCGCCGGGATTCGAACCGATGACCTCCTGCATGAAAGGCAAACGCCTTACCTCCATGCTATCTCTCCGGCCCCAGGCATTTAATATTTCAACACCAGTCTTATCACCAATAACAACTCTTATCATCAGTGTTCCCATATCCAGGTTTTATAAAAAATGGGGCTGGAGTCATAGTACAGTGGATAGGGTGATTTCTTTGCATGCAATTGAAATATGAGTGAAAATATTTGTATACAATATATCTGATAAAGGACTAATAACCAAAATATATATAAAGAACTTACAAAAGTCAAATATAAAAAGCAAACAACTATACTAAAAATGGGAAGAATAGCTAAATAGATCCTTTTTAAAAATGACATACAAATGGCCACAGGCACATGAAAAATGCTAATTATGACAGCTTATCAGAAAAATACAAATTAAAATGCTGATTAGCTACCACCATCATCAACAACAACAAACACTGGCCTCTATCACAACAAACTGGTGAAGATGTGGAAAACAAGGAACCGTCATTTACTATTTGGAGGGAATATCACCTGGTTCAGTCTCTATAAAAAGCTGTAGAAATAATTCTGAAGAAAAAAAAAGTTAAAACTAGAGTTCTCAGAAGATTTATTAATTCCATGCTAAAGATCTAGCATGAGAATACAAAATCACTAATCCTATGCATGCACAGCTGTGTTTGTTTTATCTCTATTTACAATAACCAAGATTTGGAAACAACACAAGTATCTGATGACAAGTGAGTGGTGGAAAAGCTTTTTGGCAGCATCACCCTTTCCCTTTCCTAGTGAGTTTAAGAAAAGCTAACCAGATTGGCAACCCTAAACTTTCAACTCTGAAAAATAAAGTCCCTTTCTTTTATCTGAGCAATGGTGATCTTATATTTTCACTAACTCATTAAAAGAAGAAATTCCTCTATTAATATGAAATAAGAAATAAGAAATTCTTCTATTAATCTACTAATTGCTAGTCCCAACTGTGGACTATATTCAAAAATACCAATTGAGAACTGAATTACTTGGTATCATGGAGATAAATGATCTCCCTCAAAGGTGCAAATATGTAAGAGAAAAATAAAGATTTAAGTTAACAAACAAGGAAAGGGACATTTAATGGTCAACTCTAAGCGGACAATAGAAGTGCTTAAGCCTGCTATAAAGTGACAATTGTGTAGTCTATAGGAGAGCTGAACTATCCAGAATATGAATTCCAAAAAGGCCCTAAAAGAAATTCAACTCTGAGCCTTTAAACTGGACAAGTGAATGGTAACAAGCTTTCAAGAATACCAGTGAAAAAGCAGTATCAGCCCCTGTTCTAAGATGAACAAGTCCTTTAACACCCTTTAAACCCATGAAAGTTAAGGCATGTTATAAGGGTACTTGCCCAGAATTTAAGGTGTTTTTTTTTAAAGGCAATGAGGAGCATTAATTATAATATCTTTTATAATAGCAAAGAATTGTATTGAAAATTGCCCCCTTACATAAAGGTGCTTGGCAGAATAGTTCATGAGTTAGACCCACTCCAATCATGGTTAATGCCATCAAAATACCGAACTACTGAGTATGTCATCTGAAGTCACATTTAATTAGTGATTATGGAGACTGCTGTCTACCTTGTATATGTATATATTCCCTTGGCAGAAGCTGGAGACATAAACCCAGTGAAAAGTGTAGAATGCTATAATTTATCTGAAAAGCTTAATTCTTCACTGAAGTGGCGTGCAAATCTCCATGTTTCTCTACTCTGGTAAAAAAAAAATAAGTCTAATACACAAGTTATTTTGTAATTCAAATGTGGGAAAAGTTTCCCTTTGTGATTAAAAAAACTGCTGTCATATTTTTTTTGCCTCTCTGCTCAGGAATCACTCTTTGTGGTGCTCAGGGGAACCATACACAGTGCCAAGGATGGAATCAAGGTCAGCTACACACAAGGCAAGTGCCTTAATCCTGCACTATATCTCCAACCCCAAACTCTAGTTAAAGAGCATCAGGAAGTGGTGTCGCTTTGTTAATTTTTTTTAATGGTGATATGCCCCAACTTAATTTAAAAATGGCAACAGTGATGTTAACCTTCCTCAGAACTTATTTAGAAGAACTCAGACAACAAACTGCATGGAGCCATGGGCAATCACGACTAGACAAGCTAGTTTATGTTGAGGCTATTAAAAACGTTAGTAGAAAATGAAGAATCTAGACAGCAAACAAGACTGCAGTGTTATGCTAAAAATAAACACAGGCTTTTCTTTCTTGCTACAATTAATGAGGAATTTCAGAAGCCACTTGCTAAATAATTGCCTAGTTTCTTGTATGCAGGTCATTTTATGTAAGAGTGAAAAATCAGGCAAAATTCTAACATAGAAAGGTCTTGTATTATTTGACAACCACATTCAAGGCTAATTTGTGAGATTCTTACAGTCCTTAAAAAGATCTTGGAGTATATTTTGAGCAACACTATAGAGAACAGTGATCTGTTTAAATTTTCCTTTTATCTCCCTGTATGTTCCTAACACTACTATCTACTTGAGAGAGGAATATAAAGAGAGGTACAGGGTCTTCAGAGCTTACAATCTAGTATCTCAACCAATATTTAAAGAGATTATACAGTAAAGATATAGCATATGACTAGTTGTTAGAATAAATGGAAGCACAATTTTGAGGGTAGAGCTAAGAACAAATGCAATGATTTTAACCTTCTGAAGACATACTTTGTTGCATCAAAGCTGATGGACAGTCTCAGTGCATCACCTTTTAACAACGGACAATATACATTGCAATGGGGACAGTCTCTGGGAGACCACCTAAGATATCCAGAGGATAGAACATCCCTGCTAATAAGACAGGCACTGAGTCTGGATTTCTAGACAACAAGAAGGAAAGGCAGAAATGGTATGATTCTATAATGTGCTCCAGGCTCAGGGAACTTTATGACTTTTAACAAGTAGCTGTAAGCCTTTACACTAGCAGATTTGATTCAGCCTTTTAAATATTTTACACCTGCTGCAAAAATAGCGGCTGTAAAGGAAAATCAGACACAGTGAATAATTCACAAGAATGCTCTTGTGTGGGTGGCAGTTAAGTGGTGTTTGCCTGGGCCTTATTTTACATGGTGAGGTTGACAATTATACCCTCCACTCCTTTCTGACACAGCAAACAGGAAGCTCAGAAACCAACAACAGGCCACACAGGGCCCTGCTCTCAATTTGCTGGCTACCTGGTAGCCTGACTATGAGAAGTGTCAGTTGTTTCCTCTGACCTTTCTCCTCTTTCTTAGCCTTTTTTTCTCCCTACTTCGAGCTGTCTGTAAACAGATTGTAAATTATATGACACTCAAGAACCTGAGAAGTTCAAGACTACTTTTATCATCATCATATCCCAGAGCATAAAAATTTTTCTTTTTTTCTTTTTTTTTTTTTTTGGTTTTAGGGTCACACCCGGTGGCCCTCAGGGGTTACTTCTGACTTTGTGCTCATAAATCACTCTTGGGGGGCCGGAGAGATAGCACAGCGGTAGGGCATTTGCCTTGCATGCAGAAGGACGGTGTTTTGAATCCTGGCATCTTAAACCGTCCCCCGAGCTGCCAGGGGCGAGTTCTGAGCATAGAACCAGAAGTAGCCCCTGAGAGTTGCCGGGTGTGACCCAAAAACCAAAAATAAATAAATAAATAAATAAATAAATAAATAATAAAATAGCCCTTGGCAGGCTCTGGGGACCATATGGGATGCCGGGATTCCAACCACTGTCTGTTCGAATTAGCTGCGTGCAAGGCAAACACCTTACTGCTGTGCTATCTCTCTGGCCCACAAGTTTTGCATTTTGACCAAAAACTGTTTCACCAGTGTACTCGGCCTTGAAAACTCAAGGATTTCACCTCTTTCATTAGAGAAGCTTGAAATGGGGGTCATAGAAAATCAAAGTAAGGGTTGATGAATGGCTATATGAATCATGTTTCAAATTTCATGGTGTTTTGACATTTTGAGGACCTTATAGATTCAGGAACGCAGTACCCCTTACACTGATAATTGCTAATGCTAATATTTTAGCCATGAATACACCTTCCCTGTGATAGTCCTTCCCAGGAACCATATCCAGCCAGATGCAATGTAAGTGGCATGTGTCCTACCACCTCTACCACTCAACCATACCCTAGTCCCTAATTTTAATAGATTTTTTTCTCCCCTTGCTTGACAGTGTAATAAAACCATATATTATGCACATAACATACAAATATATATTAATTATCCATACTATCAATCACACTTCATACCAACAATAGGCTATTCATAATAAGATTTTGTGACAGTCAGAGTTACATATAATTATGTTGCCAGGGTAAGGAGTCACACCCAGGGGTGTTCAGAAGCAAGACCTGTATCTACCAATGGACCTGAAAAGTACTCAGGGGACCAAAACATGCCAAGGTTAAAATCGGGACATCCATCACAAAGTATGGGATCAACTTTGTTGTGGTTATGTAGATATTACGATTATATAATTTATAAATACACTTCAATATAAATTATAAATACATAATAGATAACTATATTGTATAATGTATAAATTATATACACATATTTATAATTATAATATCTAATATTATAATTCCCATTTCCTCTTTTTTCAATATTTTCCAGGAAAAAGTTCATTGAGGAAGAGACTTGTGGAAAGATTAGAGCCTGGGGGCTTGCATCCTCAATTTCCACATTGTTCAAATGTTCATGTAATACATACTTCTTTTACTATATTAGCTTCTTAATGGTACCACTCAGTCTCCTCCCTAAATTAAATTTTCTTGGGCATAGTGAAGCAACAGATTTCTTCAGTCATTTTAAGAACATGGCACTTTCACTTCCAATCTAAATCAGTAATGATGCACTGTCACAAAATTATCATGAGTGGCTCTGGTACATAGCCCATTGCCCAGGACAAAAGACTGTCCTTATCTCTGCCCACTTCCCAAGTAGCAGAGCAAAGACTATCAACATCATAGCTGATTTTGCACCATGACATTAAGGTCTAAAAATGTGTGTAGCCCGTTAGTAAAAAAAAAGTTTCTACAGATAGATTTATAGAGAATTAAATACAAAGGTGGAGCTTCACTCTCCTGATTTCTTCTAAGGAACCATCAGATAATCCAACAGTAATGAACATTAACCCAGAGTGCTTGGCTCAATGTCCACTACATGCACACAGCACTAAACTCTCATGACAAGATTTTGAGGGCTATGCTCTTCCATTTTATAGAAGCAAATGTAAATATCAAAGTCACTGATCCAACACTACATAGCTGGTAATCAGAAGGCAATATTAGGGGAAAAACAAAAAAGTCTATGCTCTAAACACCCTTGTTTATACTATAGCTGCCAAAGTTGAATAAAGTTCCTTCTCTAGGATGTAGAATTGAGAGCAAAACTCCTTTGTAAATGAAATATCATGCTGAAAATCTCAACCCCTCATTGGCCTGTTCAATATGTTGGTGAATGGTACCATGTTGTCACTTATGCCGAATACAATTTTTGTAGATGTTCCAAAGAGGGGTCAACTCCAGGAAAATCCTACATTAGGCTACCTTTTTGTTTCTGGTTACTGTTTCTTTTGGGATTCAGGGTCTTCAATGTCTCTGTAGATGTCTCAGCTGACTCTACTTCCAACGCTGTTCTCTGGGCTCCCAAGTCCTGATTATATTTTTGTGACTTTAAACTCATAATTTCCCTTCCCTCAAGGAGCATGTGGTGTTCTGATGAGGAGATGTAAACTCTGACAGTGAGAAGTCAAAAACATGCATTTACTGTAGTAACTCCTTCGTCCATTACCAGGACATTTTGGACTTGAATTCCAGGAACTGCTCATGGTCCACTGGTCTGTGAACACCTCATGGAAGTTTGCTGCATGTGGTTCCAAAGATTGGCACATGGCATTAAAGGCGGTGTTTGCCTAGAGGAGATCAAAGGCACATGGTCTAAGGTAGGAGCTGCTCATTCCTGTCAGCCCAGAAAGGTCATATAGTGGACAGGTTGCTTAATACTGCATGACTAGAGCTAGAAATGGGTTCCCTACTGTTTTGCTTAATAAAGAGGCAGAGTCATTTTTAAACAGCTTGATTAGTTTGGCTTGAAGAATTGGTCTGCTGCATATATTTTTGCCTTCAGATTACAGAGTGAGCTTCTTGATCCGGCGGAGAGTTCAAATCTAGTTCTTACTGGATTTTATTTACCCCTGAGAAATTTTATATTTTTTCTTCATTTCTTCGATTTTGGGATGTTTGGGGATCATATATGGTTCTGGGATTCAACAGATGAAAAGCACTTTTGCTATCTCTGCAGCCCTTCACATGTGTTATTAAGGAATTGGTGCAAAGATCTCTTTAAGGGTTCTAGATTCAGATGAATCTGGCTTTAAATTAATTTCATGGATTTTCATTCTAAAGCTGACCTTGATCTCTACTTTATCTCAAAACAGCCCCAATAAACACTGACTTCATCAATATCTATAAAAGTATAACAATGATATATCACATCCAGCAAGCCAAATAAACTTTAACACATAATTACTACTCTGAGAATGGAGTCATAATAAATAGTCTCCCAATTTTCATATATTTTATTTGAATGTATAGTAATAATGTTGATATCTAGAGACAACAAAAGTATCTTTACATAACAAGCACACCTCTCTATGAAAAAAAGCCCATCTAGGAACATAAAAGAAATAAAGTTCTGATCAGAACTATAGAATATAATAAATGTAAATTAGGCAATGGCTCAAGTAAAAGAATCTATTCACCTCACAGGTTTGCTAAATGTTTCAGCTTTCCTATCATAAAATTCTATAAAGTCTATTTAAATAAATTTAGTATGCTTAAGTCAAATCCAATAAATCTTATGATTCAGAAAGTCAAGTGTCATAAGACAACATCTTCAGCTCTGTTCTACTACTGTAGTCATCTGTCTGTTAACACAACACTCCAGCTCCATTTAGGCCAATGTCTAGCCCATAAAATGAACAGTGTTGGGCCTTGCAATCCCCAAGAGCTCTTCCAGTTGTTGTTATGCTATGAGTCAAGAATCTGACTATCATTGTCCCTTCTCTGGGTCTTTCGAGATATTGTTGCCACAATAACTAGTGTTGCCCCCAAGAAACATCACGTAGCAGAGTCCAGTCACGCACAGGAATTCCAGACACTTGTGACTGTGAATTCTAATCTCTTTTCAGTCACACAATTGTTAAATGACCTTGGGCAAGGCCCTAAACCTTCAGCTACTAACTACCTCAGATACCTCACTGAGAAACTCCAGAGATTTGCAGGATACAATTCTTACCCTCAGCAAATCACCTTTCAAATGCCTTTACAATGCTTCACTTGGGTCTACTAATGACAAATGATGAAATTAGGCTGGTTCCTGAATAAGACATATTCTAGATCCATTTTCATCTTTGTCACAGAAGCCTTCCCTCTATATTCAAATTATAGCCACCTTTCAAAAAAGCCACATTTAAGCAAAAAGATAAAAGGCTAACAAAATTTCTCAAATTTAGGACAAACTTGAGACTAATATGGAGAACTAATACATATTGTATAACAGAACATGATTTCAATGATCTAAAATGGAATGGAAATGAAGGAAAAGAAAAAGAATTAGTGAAAATGTACTACACGTGTTTTTTGAGCACATCTGCCTTGTTTGGCAGGATTATAATAATGCCAAATGGTAAAGGGTGGCCTGCAACAGTGGATAAACAAATTCAGATAATAATACTGAAGACCATCAATAAATAATTTTTATTGCTTCTCCCCTAATTACTCCCATTTTTCCCTTTCTATGAACTAGCTAAGATGGGCATATTTGCAAGAGGTACTTACCTCTTAGGCCATTACTGGTTGTATCATTACAACCATTAAGATTCAAGCTGAGCCAATACCAATAAGGGTATTTTAAGGTAGTCTATAAGGGTGGCTGTACTTGTAACAAGTAAACACAAAACACGTTTTATTCAAATGGAAGAAAGCAATAAGAGACCAACAATGATTTTATAATTCCTGAATTCCAATTCCTGGAAGATGTCAAATGCCCTGGGATTCTGGTAAAACCATTCTTTATGCAGGGATATATACTTTCAGACAGTTCAGGGAGGCTTTTTTTTTTGTTTGTTTGTTTGTTTCTTATGAAAGTCACTGTAGACTGATGTTTTTACTATTCCAATCTCTAAACAGCAAAGCTTCAACACTCCTAGAAAGATTTCATGACCAGAGCCTAAGAAACCTTATGATGAAGACTCCAGAATGAATTAGATAATTTAGATAATAAATTAGACCCAATCTAAGTGCTAGTAAAATGAAGCAAGACAGAATCCAATGACAGAAGGCAATATTAGGGGAGCATTTGCCTTTTGTTTTGTGGAGAGTTTCTCCACACATTTTGGATCTACTACATAATGCAAGGCATCTGCAAGCTACAAACGGTCTTTTGAAACTACCAATTTATCAATGAGTACTCACATGAACCTTTGTACTTCGGTTTTGTGGCAAAACTGTTTCTCAATATGCACATGTTTTTCTCACTTTGCAAACCATATTGACTGTCTTGATGACAGATTTATTAAAAAATGCCTAAACAAATTCAGGTGACCCATTTCCCAGTACCCAACATCAATCTTGAATATTAGGGCCTCTAAGGGAAAGGTAGATAGAGATGGGTTTTGGGAGTAAGACCCTTTGGATATTTTTGTTTTCTCTTGCAGCTTAGACAATTCTTTTATTTTTATTTATTTATTTATTTTAATATATAAAATATTTATTTAAGCACCATGATTACAAGCATGATTGTAGTTGGGTTTCAGTCATAAACAGGAAAGTTAAATTAAGACTCAAGCTGAGCCAATAAAAATAAGGATATTTTAAGGTAGTCTATAAGGGTGGCTGTACTTGTTATAAGTGGACAGCAGCAGAAGGTTGGATTCAGTTTTGATCCATCTGTGTCTCTGTGTCTCTTAACTGGTGCATTTAGTCCATTGACATTGAGAGAGAGAATTATCATGGGATTTAGTGCTATCTTTGTGTAGAAGTTTGGTGTGTCTATTGGTTGGTCTAACTATCTTAAAGTGGACCTTTCAGTTTTTCTTTAAGGCTGGTTTTGAATCTGCAAAGTTTCTGAGCTGTTGTTTATCTGTGAGGCTGTATATACTTCCTTCAAACCTGAAAGTGAGTCTGGCTGGGTACAGTATTCTAGGCGAAGCATTCATTTCATTGAGTTTTGCCACTATGTCCCAGCACTGCCTTCTGGCCTGGAGGGTTTTTTGTGACAGGTCTGCTGAAAATCTTAAGGATGCTCCTTTAAATGTAATTTCCCTTTTTGATCTTGCTACTTTCTGTGGAATTTGTCATTGTGTCTAGAATGTGTCTTGGGGTGATTTTCTTTGGGTTTCTTTTAGATGGTACTCTTCTTGCATGCAGAATTTGAATGCATGCTGTCTTTATCTCTGAGAGCTTCTCTGTAATGATGCCCTTGACTGCTGATTCTTCCTCGGTATTTTCTTCCTGAGTCTTTGGGACTCCAACACGATTCTTAATATTGTTTCTGTTGAGCTTATCAAAGACTTCTATTTTCATTTGTTCACATTCTTTGAGTAACTTTCCCATTGTCTAATCATTTGCTTTAAGGCTTTTTTCCAGTCTCTACTGCTGTATGGATTTGTTATGCATCTCATCTTCCAGCTCATTGATTCTATCCTCAGCTGCTGTTACCCTGTTGGAGAGACTTTCCTTTGAAGTTTTCAATTCGCCTACTGAGTTTTTCAGACCCTTAATTTCAGTTTGGAGTTTTCTAATTTCTATCTTTATATCCTCTTGACTCTTATTTGTGTTTTATTCAACTCAATCTATGCTTTCTTTAAGTTCTATGAACATCTTCCATATTTCTTCTCTAACCTCCATATCTGAGATACTAACTAGGTGGTTGGCAGTTTTCAGGTCATAAGAGTTGCCATCTTCATTCTCAATGTCTGGTGTCGGCTTGTGTTGTTTTTCTATTGTCATGCTTGTATTGTGGATTGTTTATGTGTTGTGGTGGTGTTCATTGGCTAAAAGATGTGCATGTGTGCAAAGCGGAGCGGCTACACTCCTTTGGCTCCATCCTTTATGTGCAAGATGCTCACCTCTGAAGAAGAAAAGCCCTCATGAACAATGGCAGAGAGGAGCTAAATACCACACTGTAGAACAGCAGAGGAGGCCCAGGACATCTGCCGTGTTTCAGGTCACACAGTAGAAAGCAGCCTCACTCAGCTAAGACAATTCTTATATTTTCAAAGAAAAAAGAAAGAAAAGAAAAGAAAAGAAAAGAACAAAGGCCACCAGCTCATTAACACATGGAAACTAAGAAAAACAATTGCTTCTTCCTTCCTTCCACCTTCCTCTGACTATTATCCTTTGCCTAATTTATGAAGACTAATCCCATTAATCTGTTTTTAATCTCCTTGCTGCTTTTGGAAAATTATTTGAGGGCCAGAGAGAGTGCAGTACTAAGTTGGGTATTTACTTTACTTGTAGTTGACCCAGATTTGATCCCTGGGACGCATACAGTTCTCAGAGCCATACTAGAAGGGATCTTTGAGCAGCGCAGAGGCAGGAGTAAAATGTGAAAACAGCCAGGTGGTGTCCTCAAAACAATAACATACAATATTTTATTTATATATACTGTGAAATATGACAACAGTAGGTTCAGCTAATATGCCTCTAATGATATAAATATAACAAGAAAATAAAATAAAAAATAGGTCTCTTTGTACAGAGAATTCTTATATCTTTTAGTTCCACAACAGTGTACAACTATCATCATCATATTTTGCATTCTATCCCAGTACTTAGCTCTGAGCTCATAGTTTGTACTCTTGTACCACCATCCCCTAGTTCTCCTTTTCACTGTCATCCACCTCTACTAATCATAAGCCTGACCCATATCTCTGAGTTTGTTTTTCGGATTCCACATATGACTGAGATGCCCACATAATTATTTGCCTTTTTTGTCTACCCTATTTCCCTTGGCTTAAGCAAAATCCATAGATGTTATCCATATTAAAATTTTGTTACTTATGAACAGATTCTTTTTTTTTTTTTTTTTTTTTGGATTTTTTTAGGCCATACCTGTTGACGCTCAGGGGTTACTCCTAGGCATACACTCAGAAATTGCTCCTGACTCAGGGGGACCATATGGGACACTGATGGATCGAACTGAGGTCCATCCTAGGCTAGTTGCAAGGCAGGTGCCTTACCTCTATTGCCACTGCTCTGGCCCCATGACACAGATTCTTTACCCATTTATTCATAGATGGATTATCAGGTTTTTTCCATCTTGTTAATATGAGTTAGGAGAATACTATTTCCCTTGAGCATATTCTCAGTAGTAGACTTGCCAAGCCACATGATAATTCTATTTTATTTGATTTTATTTTGATTTTAGGGCCATACTCTATAGAGTACATGAGCTACTGTAGACTCTGGGCTTGGGATCATTTCCAGTGGTGCTCAGGGGACCATGAAGTGCTGGTGATCATACCTGTGTCTCCTATGTGCAAAGTATGCACCTAATCCGTTCAGACTTTCCTATTTAAAAAAATTTTTTATTTTGGCCAGCTGGTGATGCTCAGAGATTATTCTGGTGCTGCCAAGAAATTATAAATGGAATTATTCAGGGGACCACATGAAATACAGAGAATCAAACCCAGGTCAGTCTCATGTAAGGCAGCACCCTACCCGCTATACTATATTTATGGCTCTATGTTTAACTTTTGGAGGATTCTCCATATTCTTTTCCATAATGGTTTTACAAACTTAACAATTTTCACTAGTAGTATAAAAAGTTCTCATTTCATCCCCATTCACAGTAGCATTTGTTATCTCTTGTATTTTTTTTCTTTTATAATGTGAACTGATCTCATTGAGGTACTTATTTGTATTTACTCAATAAGTAGGGCATCTTTTTAGGTCCAGTTCTTGTTTTATTTATTTTTAATTATTGAAATTATTGGAAATTATTTATTAAAATTAATTATGAAAATAATTGTTGGAAATATTGGATTAAATATTAAAATAAATTATTGAAAAATTTAAATATGGGAGACTCCCCACCTGTGCTTGCAGAATTGGATGCTACTCCCAGCAATGGATGATATGGACCTAATGGTTCTATGCTCAGATGCAATGATATAGTACTACTTGGGCCTCCAAGAGATAGGACCTTCTGTGGCAGTTGGGGATCATGAAGTACCTGGTATCAAACTCAGGGCCTTGAGCACCGTCTCTCAAAACTGTCTCCTCAGAGTTTTGCTGAAATATCTTAAATTATATCACAGAATGGCTTTTATTCTTATATAAAATATCTTAAACCTCTAAAAAAAATCAAGATATAAAGGCTCAGGGAATAGTACAGCAGTTAAGGTACATATCTGACCTGCTCCTGACCGGGTTCTATTACCAGCATCACATTTTCCCTTGAACATTGCAGGGTAAAGTCCCAGAGGCTCCCAAGCACCACAGAGGAGGCCCCAAAACCCCAGATCTGCAGGTCCTTAGCAGCACCACATCCTCAGCACCTCATGCTAGTTCCATCAGTGCATTGTGATGCATGCAGTGTTAGAATTATGTACATAGGAAGCCACAAACAACTGTAATTAAATTACAGGGCTTCCATTTTTTAAAAAGGAAATACCCAGTTTTTAAATTGTAATATATCTGGGTTTGGAGGGAATACTATTTGGGAAGAAATTTGGGCCACACTTGCAGTATTTAGAGGTTACTGTGCTCAGGTGTCATTCCTGGCAATGCTTAGGGGACTATATGGGATGCCCAGTATTGAATTTAGGTTGCCATGTGCAAGGAAACCTACCCACTGTGCTATTGCTCTGGCACCTTAGAATACTATTTTTTAAGTGCTAGACAGAGATCTGAATTTATTGAAGTTTAATTTCAATGTGTTGGTTTTATTCAATAACCTAGGGTGGGAATTACCAAAAAGAAGCATTATCATTTTAGCAAACCCTGGACAGCCTATACTGGTCTTGGTGTTCTGCCTATGCTAGATAAGCAATTAGTGTTTGCTGCTGCTGAAAAAAAAAACTAAAAATGAGTTCATTCTCATCACCATTATTTGGGACAAGAGAGTTTGCTTTCTGAGTCATTTCTACCTA
Organism: Suncus etruscus; assembly: GCF_024139225.1. Lineage (NCBI taxonomy): Eukaryota > Metazoa > Chordata > Mammalia > Eulipotyphla > Soricidae > Suncus > Suncus etruscus. Next base: position 47,536,013 of record NC_064858.1, read on the forward strand.
CCAAGACAAAAAAAAAATTTCCTTACCAGGATAAGCTTTGCGCAGTGGCAGTATCATAGCCAATGAGGTTTATCTGAGGCGTGGTTATTGCTAATTGAAAACTTTATCAGGATAAAGAAATTAAATGGAATTAATGTAAAACAGGCCAGCTCTGTGTCTGGCAGATCTTAGGTATCTAGGATGGGAGATTAGGTCATTACCAATTTGTTCTAATAGGTAATAGAGATGTATCCCACTTGACTTAATGTAAAGAATAGAAAAACAATATTAAGAGAGAGCCAGTAAATCAACTGTAAGAGTGTTAAAGAGAGGGCCGGAGAGATAATAGCATGGACATAGGGCATTTGCCTTGCATGCAGAGGAACGGTGGTTCAAATCTTTGCATCCCTTATGGTCCCCCGAGCTTGCCAGGAGTGATTTCTGAGTGTAGAGCCAGGAATAATCCCTGAGTGCTGCCGGGTGTGACCCAAAAACTAGAAGGAAAAAAAAGAATGTTAAAGAGAAACCAAAGGAGGAGGAGGAGGAGGAAGATTAAAGAAATAGGTAAAGTGAAACAAAAGACAAGAAAGTATGGATTTCAGGATCATTACACCTGTGGGTTGCATTTGGGGCATTTTTTTGTTTGTTTATTTGTTTCTACGTGAGAAAGCAGGGAATTCATGCCCCTGTGGGTGAAAAACATAAATTGTTGTCAGTGAAACCAAACGGAAAGAAAGTAAACACCCCTTTCTTTAAGTAGTCTTTATAGAACAGTAAAGTTACAGTAAACAGTAAAGTAACAGTAAAGTAACAACCTTTCCCTCAGGGGTTTATTCATAAACAGCACAAAATGAATCAGAATCTGAATAAAGAATGGTAAGTCTAAAAGGGTTTATTTAAAAAAAAACTTATATCTAGAGATTATGATGACTAAGACCCTCTAGGAACTACTGGCCTTTATATCAGCTTTATATCAGTTGAGCTTTATATCAGCTCAACATCTACCCTTTCTACTGGCACATACCAGGAGAAAAATGATGAATGTCTCCTCCCTTAAGACAAGTCTCAATGTGGCTGTGAACAGCCATGAACATGAAAGCCCACCTTGCCCTTTTGTTCTCCTGAAAGAACTCTCAGTGAAAGAAGTTGGGTTCATTTAATTCATTCCCAGAGCAATGAATGACCTTGCATTCTGACTTTCATACCATGATTAAATATGAGACTTAGAGCAAAACTACCTTTACATTTAAAGTTGTCAGTAGTCCCCCTGAAAGTAGAATTGGATGACTGGACTGGAAAAGACAAACACTTAAACTTAAATGGTGATTGAGAGGGGGAAAATATAGGTTATCTCGAGAAAGAAGTTGAGCTTCTTCTACTTTACCATTGTGTGCAAGTTAGTGGAGAAATGAATTCAATTTTATCAGAATTTGAGTAAGTTTGCTAATTTCTTTTTAACTTTTTTTTTTGTTGTTGTTGTTGTTTTGGGCCACACCCGTTTGATGCTCAGGGGTTACTCCTGTCTAAGCGCTCAGAAATTGCCCCTGGCTTGGGGAGACCATATGGGACACCGGGGGATCGAACCACGGTCCTTCCTTGGCTAGCGCTTGCAAGGCAGACACCTTACCTCTAGCACCACCTTGCTGGCCCCTCTTTTTAACTTTTTTAGTTTCCAAGTTTTAGAAATGTCAAAATTTTTAAATTTATTTTTATTTGTGAAATATAAAATATAATACTCAAAGACAATAGAGACGAAGGCTAAAAGGGCTGGCACATGGTAAGAAGCTTGCCACAAAGATCAGGAAGTGCTTCTAGGGCAGAGAAGGGTCCACTATGACAAAATCTGGAAACAATCACTCCAGACAAAAACTGGGTGCTAATGGGAATACCCTTTCAGTAACCATATTGCAAACCATAGTGTTTAAAAGGGAAATAAAGAAGAGAGAGAGAAAAAGAGAGAGAAGAAAAATATTTGTTACAGCAGTAGACAAAGGGGAGAATGGGAAGTAAACTGGGGACACTGGTGGCAGGAAATGTGTACTGGTGAAAGGATGGGTGCTGGATTTTATATGACTTAAACTTAATCATGAACAATGCAACTGTAAAAATAACTAAATGGTGGGCCCGGAGAGATAGCACAGCGGCGTTTGCCTTGCAAGCAGCCGATCCAGGACCAAAGGTGGTTGGTTGGAATCCCGGTGTCCCATATGGTCCTCCGTGCCTGCCAGGAGCTATTTCTGAGCAGACAGCCAGGAGTAACCCCTGAGCACCGCCAGGTGTGGCCCAAAAACCAAAAAATAAAAAAAACAAAAACAAAAAAACAAAAAGAAAAACTAAATGGTAATGGAATACAGTATTTTCATGCTGAGAAACTGGTCAATACTCACAATCAAGTTAATATGTCATCCAATTTGAGTATTGACCTTGTTTTGCTTTACTTTTGAGTTGTTATCTGTAAAATAAGGACAGTCAGAGATAAAAAAAAATACAAGTATTCACATTATAAAACTTTCATAGGACATGTTTTGGAACACTCTGTTCTTGTTTTTCATTTTCTGTCATTAGATTTGTGTTGGGGTGTTAAAGGGCTAAGAAAGCGTGGGGAGGCCCAAGTTCCAGACAGCTCCGGGGCCCAAGGGGAAGCGCAAAGTTTGGAAAATCCCATTACCTCAATAAAGACCATGAAACATAACTCAGAGAATGCAAAAGCAAAGTGATTTTATTCCAAAACTCTGGGGTTCCGGGAACAGCCATGTAGACTGAAACCGGAAGCCCCAGGTAATCCAAGGAGGTGTCTTTTATATAGGTTTGAGGAACCTCCCTAGTCCGGGATTAAACACAATGTCCAATCAGAGGGCGAATTTGTCCTTTTTCAAAAGAAAAGGTGAGAACCTTGGGAGGAGCAAGCTGAAGTCCACTCCTTTGCCCAAATATGTCAAGTTCCTCTTAGGAGAGGCGTTGGCTGATGGCAGAAGGCCGTTGATACCAGATCAAGGAGGATCAAGAAGATGGGGCAGAGAAAGGATTAACAGGCATCAATATCTGGTCAAGGTGAAATACCAGATCAAGGGGGATCAAGAAGGCAGGGTGGAGAAAGGCTTAACAGGTTTCTATCACATATCTGAGTTATTATAATATCTATTTTATAAATTTTCCCCTAACAATGGGGCCATATCCTCACCTGCACTCAGGCAAGTTTACTTCTCATTCTGGTCTTAGAAAAGTCTATTCCTAAAAAATGATCTCTTCCCCAGAAAGGATTTTCATTAATTTATTTTTAAATTAATATTTATGCAATAAAAGTTATAGAGTAAAAACTTGCTTTTCATTACTTTTTATCTATATTAAGATCTGTTTGCAAACTAGTAAAGTTGGTAAGTTTTGTTAAATCATTTTCATTTGCCCCTGACAACTTTCCAGAAATTTCAGTTGACAGACTCAACTGCTTAAATAACCAGTCCTATTAAAACATTAATCAATTAAAGTCTTTGTTTGAAATATATTCGTAGATGTAATATATTCAAATTTATTTTACAAAATTTTTATGCTGAACAAATTTGCAAATTTACAACCAAAGCCAAAAAGAAAAAGACAAAAAGAAAAATTCCCTAGTGTGTAAAGCTTTCTTGTTACCACTCTAGTCAAATCACTGCCAGAAATTGAGTTCTTGAGATGTTCCATTTTTCTTTACAAATGTAACATTTTGTTTGTTTGTTTGTTTGTTTTGGGGCCACAGCCAGCAGCACTCAGGGGTTACTCCTGGCTTTGTGCTCAGAAATCATTCCTGGCAGACAGCGGAGCCCAAATGGGATGCCAGAACCAAACCTGAGTGTGTCCTGGGGGTAAGCTGCAGTGCAAGGCAAAGCCCTGCAGATCTGCTATTACTTGGGCCCACAAAAGTAACGTTTTGTATCTTTCTCAAGATTAAACACTGTCCTTCTCATACTGATAAATAAAGACAACCTAAATAGGTCAGAATATGTTTTATTTTCTTGAAATTATATACTGACTTTTTTGAGAAGCTTCATTTTGGTAAATGGGATCAACAACCCTTGCCTAGGCTAAATTCCACAGATTTCTTCACTGCCTAATTGAATGTTACATTCTTGGCATTATCTTTTTGTCCAAATCAGTTCATAAGCGTCATCATTTACCCAAAATCCATCACCTTTCACCGAGTTCACAATTTGACTGAAAGTTACTCTTTCAGGTTGACATGTTAAACACTGAAAATCTCTTTGAAGTCTACCAATCTTAGATGCAAGCCACATCCCCACTTTAATCTTTGTACCACTACCAATACCATATATTCATGCACACAAACCCATGCACATAAGAAGTGTCCCAATGAGGTAACAGGCTATTATGAAACGGGTCTCAATGTCTCTCAAAAATGGTTTTTGTTGTTGATATTTGTTTAGACTACTCTGAAAAGAACACAGGTCTTTTTGTAAGTAGTTTTTGAAAGGCTTGTCTCCAAGGCAGTTACAAACTCAAGTCATTGCCAGAAGAAACCCTGTTGTATAAAGGAAAGAATTTGATAATCATTTGGTCTAACCACAAACTGTACAAAGAAGAAAACTGAATCCTGAAGTGTGGAACAAAGGACAGGAATCTTTTTTTTTTTATCTTCTATTTGAGGCACTGTACAGCCAACCTTCAATTAAGATGCAGAGTGGCATTTTGCATTCTTTTACCCACTGTCTCCTAGGTTTATCCATCTTTTAATTTACATTTCTAGTAAACAACTAGAAATGTAACATCTTCACAGTCAGTGGAAGAGGCCAGATATAAGGGTCAAGATGTTTACCTTGCACATAGTCAACTCTGTTTTGACCTCATGTACAAACCAGGGTTCCCTGAGCTTCTCCAGAAGTGATTTCTGAGCATAGATCAGGAGTAAGTCCTGAAAACCACCAGTTGTTCAAACCACAACGCCCCCTTCATAAAAAAAAAAAAAGTAGCTGGATTTAAAAATGAGCAAAGGTCTTAGGAAAACTTTTATTTTTTTATTTTTTTATATATTTTTTATTTAAACACCTTGATTACATACATGATTGTGTTGTTTGGGTTTCAGTCATGCAAAGAACACCACCCATCACCAGTGCAACATTCCCATCACCAATGTCCCAAGTCTCCCTGCTCCTCACCCAATCCCCGCCTGTACTCTAGACAGGCTTTCTATTTCCTTCATATATTCTCATCATTAGGATAGTTCAAAATGTAGTTATTTCTCTAACAAAACTCATCCCTGTTTGTGGTGAGCTTCATGAGGTGAGCTGTAACTTCCAGCCCTTCTCTCTTTTGTGTCTGAAAATTATTATTGCAAGAATGTCTTTCATTTTTCTTAAAACCCATAGATGAGTGAGACCATTCTTTCCTTTTCTCTCTCTCTCTCTCTGACTTATTTCATTCAGCATAATAGATTCCATGTACATCCATGTATAGGAAAATTTCTAGACTTCATCTCTCCTGACAGCTGCTTAATATTCCATTGTGTATATGTACCATAGTTTCTTTAGCCATTTGTCTGTTGAAGGGTATCTTGGTTGTTTCCATAGTCTTGCTATGGTAAATAGTGCTGCAATGAATATAGGTGTAAGGAAGGGATTTTTGTATTGTATTTTTGTGTTCCTAGGGTATATTCCTAGGAGTGGTATAGCTGGATCGTATGGGAGCTTGATTTCCAGTTTTTGGAGGAATCTCCATATCGCTTTCCATAAAGGTTGAACTAGACGGCATTCCCATCAGCAGTGGATAAGAGTTCCTTTCTCTCCACATCCCCGCCAACACTGCTTGTTCTCATTCTTTGTGATATGTGCCAATCTCTGTGGTGTGAGGTGGTACCTCATAGTTGTTTTGATTTGCATGTCCCTGATGATTAATGATGTGGAGCATTTTTTCATATGTCTTTTGGCCATTTGTATTTCTTCTTTGTCAAAGTTTCTGTCCATTTCTTCTCCCCATTTTTTGATAGGATTAGATGTTTTTTTCTTGTAAAGTTCTGTCAGTGCCATGTATATTTTGGAGATTAGCCCCTTATCTGATGGATGTTGGGTGAATAGGAAAACTTTTATTCTAAAGATGTTATATATAAGTGGCCAATAAGATTATGAGAGCAGGTTCCATTTCACTAATCATCAGAAAATGCTCATCAAAACCACAGGCTATCACCTCATCCCCATTTAAGATGAATCTATTAAAATAAGGAAAAGAACAAAAGTTGAGCAGAAGATAAAGAAAATAGAATTTGTGTTTTCTTTTGGTGGAAATATAGAATGGTGAAACCACCATGGAAAAATATCTGGTGATTCTTCAGAAACTTCAATGAGAATTACCATATGATCCTGCTTTTTTAAGCATATGGTCAAAAGGAATGGAAAGCAGAAACTCCAGCACATAATTATATGGCAACATCCATATAAGTCTTTCTTAAAAGAGCTAAGGGGTGGTGCAATCCAAGTGTTCATCAACCAATTAATAGATAAGCAAAATGTGGAATTCATGGAGTGGTAAAATGGACTATCGTCCAGGCTTTTAAATAAAGGACATTCTGACATAGGCTTAAGCATGGATAGGCTTTGACTATAATTACACCAAGATCTCAAAACAAAAAGACAAAAGTTGTACTATTCCAGTACTATGAGATGTCTAAAATAGTCCAAGTCATAGGAATAGAAATTAGATGGTTATTGCCAGAAGCTGGAGGATGTTGGGAAAGGAAAGTGGTTTAATAAAGTTTTAGGTTTTCAAGATTTAAAAAAAAGTTCTGGCAATGTTTTATAATAATTTGGACATATTTAATACAATTAAACTATCCCCACCAAATGTTTGAGACTAAATTTTATGTTGTGGGTTTGTGTTTGTGTTTTATGGCAATGAAAAGAGTATTTGCTGCAATTAGTTTGCTGATGCAACCAGCTAAACCAAGATCACACAGCAGGAGCCCGAAACAATAGGCATTTGCCTTGCTCACTACTGACCCAGTATGATCCTAAAATTCCATATGGTTCTCTGAGTGTCATCAATAAATGATTCCTGAATACAGAGCCAGAAGTAACTACTGAGCATTGTTGGAAAGGGCCCCCAAACAAACAAACAACCCCCCAAAAAACATTTAAAAGTAGGATTACACAGCACATAGGTATCAAGTCACAATCTGAGCCTGGCTGGGACTCACACCTATCACTATATCACAGCCTGCTTGTTACTCAGGTACCTAGGGAAGGGAAAGGGGCAAGTATATTTCAGTGGTGGTGGTGATAAATTTGAAGGGGACAGAGTATCTCCTGGTGCCCTTAATGTACCTGTGCTATGGCCTTTCTCTGAATCCCATGAGGATTATTTTCTCTTTCTCTTTTTCTCTTTCTCCCTTCCTTCCTCCCTCTGTAATGTGTTTCTGTGTCTGTCTTTCTGTGTCTCTGTGTCATCTGTCTGTTTGCCTGCCAGTTTCTGTCTGTCTCTGCCTGTCTCTATGTATCTGTCTTGTCTGTATCTCTCTTTTTTTCTCTCCCTCCCTCCACCCCCTCTCTCATCTAAGGTTGGCCAGAAAGTACAGAAAAGCGAGCAGCTTCCCTCTTCCTGGGTTGTCCCCCCTGTAATTTAGAAGTCCAGACAGTTACACCAGAAAACAACCTGAAAAACTCTGGGGCCTAGTTAAAAAACAAGCTCAGTGTGGGGTCTCCACAGCCTTGGGCAAAGCCACTAACTAGTCCAGACTTGCTGCTTTGAAACTGGCTTCATTGTGATCTCAAAGCAGATGTCTTCCTCCCAGTTCGAACTTGGCCTTTCGTTCCTTCTTCCAAATTCCAAAGAAGCGACAAAAGGAAAAATAAATCTGGTTTCCATTCAAGCTGTAGAGACAAAAACCAGGCCTTCTTTTTTTTCAAGGTGGATGTTCATAGAGGGCATTTATTTTCTATCGGAAAGCGCTGGGATTTCCATGCAGTATGGCAAAGGACCTGAGAGGACCGACCTGGGTTAGTGATTCCAGAAATCTCCATGAGTTCAGAAGTGCCAGGGTGGGAGTCAGAGGCCTCCCTCCTTTGTGCTCCTCCAGTCTCCTAGACACATAAACATTCCTGCAGGCTGCACCCCTCTGAGCTCACAGGGGTTCGGAAAATCCTCCCTGCATCAATCTGTCCTGTGATGAAAGACTAAAGAAAACATTTGGGTGAGAACATTTCTAAAGATCTTTCCACTCCAGAAATATTTTTGTTTGTTTTCAGCTACCCCACTGAGATGGAACCAGGATGCCTATAAAAAGCCTGGTGTGCTCCCCTCCACGCCCGGGAAAGGATGGAGGGAAATAAGATTCAGACAGATAGAGGCTATGCCAACTCCTGAGCCGACAGCTTGGCCTTATGTGTCCAGCTGCCTCTCCCTTCCACCTGATCTCAGCCCCTCTACGCAGGGAGTGGGACCTACTCCCAGCAGCCTCAGGACAAAGAGTGGGATTACTTACCTCTTGGTCCAATCTCCCAGATGCTCACAAGCATGGTGCCAAGGATCTGCTGATGCAGAGAAACACCTGAACCAAGAAGCACCAGGCACCTCTGTTCTGTAAACTCCAATTTGGTCCACAGACAATAGCAGCTTTTTCCCTGTTTCAAGCTGAGCCCAGGACAATGTGGTCTTCCCCAATAGACCACCAATCATGAGAGTGGAGGGAACGGTCAGGAGGCTCTAGATCCTCTGAGCACACATCCACCACTACCCACAACCCCTGTTGCACTGCCAAGAGAGGCCAGGGAATAAGAGAACTTGGCTGGCCCCAATGTCTGCAGTAACCTCCTTTCTTTGATATCCTTAAATTTCATTTATCACTTCCTGAAACTTCAGGAGAGCTGACCTCCTGAGCAATTATATCCCCCAAATGGAAATGTGGGAAAACTTTTTTTTAAGTCTACCCTTGGTTTGAAGCTAGGTTTTGCAAACCAAAAGAATCTCTAGGGAGAAAACACTAGTATTCCCCCCCTCCCACACTTCATCACTCAAATGTACAAAGGTCATTGGCTGAGATACCTGTTCTCCAGAGCTACTTTCAAAGGCTCTTTTGGTCCAAGGTCAATAAACAAAGAAGACTGAAAATGGGGAGTCTGTAGGATGACTAGATGAGACTTACAGTGGGTGCCATTCAGGGAAGAAGAGAACCAAGAGGAAGATCATTCCAAGATAGGAGAAAAGTCAAATCTATTGGTTGAGGGATAGAGGAGTGTACAAAGTGAGTGATAGTAGTTCTGAGGACCCTTGGAAGAGCTTTGTTGATAGATATGAGATGACTTGAAAGACGAGAGAATGACCAAAGTACACAGAGCAATGAGTTGTTTGCTTGTTTGTTTAAACTGGCTATTCCTTTTGAAAGTGGAGAAGAGAATTATATTCATAATTATGTCACTTTTTTATGAAAATCATGTTGAGAAAAATACACACAGTCTTTGGATCTTTCTTAATTTTTTAAGAAAACAACTTCAAGATAGTACAGATAAGAAGATGCCATATAATGTTATGACAAATACTAACTTTAGAGGCTTCTCTTCCATACACTATTTATGCACAAAATCTGGTGGAGAAGGTTTGGAGAGGAAAAGGAATCACTGCTTACTAAGTTATCCACTCTGTTCTGGCCACTGAGGCAAGACAGAATCTTGGAACTCCAAACCCATATAAGCAACTACCCTCCCCCAAATTCCTAATTGGACATAATGACAGCACCTTAATCTCATTCTAATGAAGCATCTCCCTATCACAACTCCTGTTGCACTTACCATCTACCTCATTCTGGTTAATGGAAGTCTTACCTTTCTGGTTGCTTTACAGTAAAGTCTTGAGGTCATATAGACTTTTCTTGCTCTCTTACTCTATATACTCTATACTTCCCTATAGCTCCCTTATTAATACTTTATAGTTCTCTGTTGCTTCTTTATACTTGATTATTTTCTTTAGTACATTTTACTCTATCACTCTTTACTCTCTACTTTATAATTGTATTATTTATAATTGTATTATTGGCCTATATGTTTCATTGATTCTACCTTCAAGTGTAATCCACAATCTTTTCTTACCTACCCTACCACTCTGCTGGACTTTACCACCTTTGTGTCTCATTCAGATTATTACAATGGCCTGGTTTCTTCCCTGGCACATTGCATTTTATTTCTAGCACTGCAACAAGAGAAATCTTACTAACATTCAAATCAAGTTCTATCATTCTATGACTCAAGTCAAAGACTTCCTATTATTCAGAATAAAAGCTCAGATTCTGTTATACTGCAAGATAATACATACCTGGGCCAATTGTCTTCTCTCTCTGACACCATCTGATGCTGCCTTTTGCCCCCTCTGCTGTGGATTCACAGTTTCTTTGACTTCTCCTGTGTGTTCCTAGCATGACTACCTAGGGTCTAGGTTTGTTTTCCTCATTTTTAGAGCTCAACCTTTCCCATATTTCCTTTAATGTTATCTGGGGAAGTCTTTCCCAATTTCCCAAGGAAGATAACAAAACTCTCCCCTTGTATACACAACCCCATATTTCCTGTTTGGTTTTTTTTTTTTTCAAAACTCTTGTATTACGTCTGATTTGTTTCTTCTTTCTTTCCTTCTTTCTTTCTTTCTTTCTTTCTTTCTTTCTTTCTTTCTTTCTTTCTTTCTTTCTTTCTTTCTTTCTTTCTTTCTTTCTTTCTTTCTTTCTTTCTTTCTTTCTTTCTCTCTCTCTCTCTCTCTCTTTCTCTCTTTCTCTCTTTCTTCTTTCTTTCTTCTTTCTTTCTTTCTTTCTTTCTTTCTTTCTTTCTTTCTTTCTTTATTTCTTTCTTTCTTTATTTCTTTCTTTCTTTCTTTCTTTCTTTCTTTCTTTCTTTCTCTTTCTTTCTTTCTTTCTTTCTTTCTTTCTTTCTTTCTTTCTTTCTTTCTTTCTGGTTTTGGGTCACATCCAGTGATGATGCTGGGCTATTTATAGTGCTCATGGTTACTTTGCTCTATCATCTGTATCCCTTCCCTAGAAGAAAATTCTTAAAGTTAGGATTTAACTCACTGCTCTAGCCCCATTGCTAGAAATAATAACTGTTGCAAAATAAATGTGAGGTGAGCAAACTTTTACATTCTCACAAGCGTATGGTACCTCCTAGCAAGAGAGTGGGCTGTCCCCCTTTTTCCTCTTTGTGCCTAAATTTTTCCTCTGAGAAAAGTCTGAGTTGAACTCCTAGCAGTGTTCAGTGTACCATATGCAGTGCCAGAGACTAAAGTGGGGTCAGTGATATATATAAGGCTTAATCCACTCCAGCTCTTGTTTTTATTTTGGTAGAAAAAGGACCTCAAAGAAGTCTGAGTCTTTTGTCTCAAAGCAGACAATATTCAGTCAACTGTATTGGACAGTTCAATGTTCACATCTGGCATTTCTTGGGTCTATCTGTGCTGGAAATCTTCAGAGCTATACCCAGCAGCAATGGTGGAAGGTTGGAGGGAAAGAAAGAGGGATGTTCTGGTTCCAAAGATCACACTGAGATCCTTGAACATGCAATATAGGTGCTCCGATCCCTGAGCTATCTTCTTATCCCCATGTTTCATGGCTGAAGAATAGAGAAGAAGACCACTTTTAGGAGAAGGAGACCAGCACACACACACATATATATGTATGTACATATATGTATATATACATATATAAAACCTTGTGAGTTTTAAATGTTTGTTTGAGAAAAGGCAAGAAAAGAAACAGAATATTAGTTTGGAAAAGCTCTCAGGAGGGTATTCATATGAGATGCATCAAAGAATAGCCTCCTGTTCTCAAAAAGACTAAAAGTCTTCAGTGTGAAAAGTAAATCTAGGGAATTGGAGAATGTGAATAGGCAATGAGATAATCATGATCATGAGAATTTGGTAGTAGGTGAAGTGGCAGGGCCTGCTGCCTAAGGGACAGACAACCACTTCCTAGGAGGCTCCATGTAGAGAGAAGGTAGGGTGTGAGAAAAGAAAGAAATGGAATGGATCAGAGCGTCTATGGGAGAGATAATATCTCTTCTCCCAGCTCCCTCTCATCTTTTCCCTGGCAATTTGCTTCCCCTGCTCATCAGTGTTACCATGTAAATTAAATGCAAACAGAAACATGTCCCTCATTTTCATTTTAATTTTGTACCTGGGACACAACAACAGGGTCTTATATTTTGGTGAAGCCATACATAGAGGAGCTTGGGTTCCTGAATGGCTGCATGGCAGAAAGCCAACATACCTATCTGACTACCTGCCAGAACTGAAATGAGCCAGAAATAGCATCCTACTGAAGACTTGCTATGAAGACATACCACTCCAATTGCATTTTAGGAAAAGACTTATCTCTCATCAGAGGAAGTGCTACTGCATCTTTAGCTGTCCACCACGTCATGAAATGTTTCAATTTTAAGAACATTTTGCTCAAGTGTGGCACCTTTGAGGAAAGCCTGGATCCAGTGACGAATAGACATCATACAGCATGTCTACCCACTGCAATGTAAAACAGACATTATTAACAAATCCTTTAAGTTCTAGACTTTCTAGGGCCTGATTGAGGCTCTCTTGACTTGCCCCTCCACTTTATTCTTATCCAGTGAAGTGGGAGCCTCATGCCCAATCCCCAGGAATTGGGCAGACATGGGTCTGGAAGCAAACACCAATATAGGAAATAATCTACACACAAATATAGAGATAAAGCAGGTTTAGGGACTTCCACTGCAAGCCTTCTGATCACTAGTCCTAAGACCAGGAATCAGAAAGTTCAATAGTGGAAAACTGAAACCTCAAGCTTCTCAGTTTTTCTCTGAGACCCAAGAGCTTTGTTAGGACCCCATAAACCACACTCAGGGGAAGAGAACAGATGCCATGCAGGGGTCTCAAACTCAATTTACCTGCGGGCCGCAGGAGGCAAAGTTGGGGGGATCCTTGAGTGCAAAGTCAGTAGTAAGCCTTGAACATTGGGGGGTGTGACACAAACAATTAAAACAAAACAAAACAATAAAAGATTCCTCTAGGGCAGGGCCACAAAATGTTGTACGGAGGGCCATTTGCGGCCCTCGGGCCGTGAGTTTGAGATCCCTGGAAGGCAACAGTTCAGAAGGAGCTTCAGTCCAAAGGCACTTCCATCCAATGAGTAACAGAATATCCTGAATAGGATGAAAAAGGTTTACCAACAGTCCAGCCCTTTTATCTTCCTTCTTCTCTACAGACTGAAAACCTAAGACCTTTCTAACCCTACTAAATATTCAGAGTATGCTTCTCAGAGAACCTATTGTAAGACATAAAATACATAAACTACATGATTAGAGATGTTTGGTTCTGCATCCTGGCCTATCTTAACTAAAACAGTAGAAGACAGAACATTTTTCAGCTGGCACTGCTATACTAGCAAGGCCAGATGACCTGTGCCCTGCTGTGGATAAAAGCCAATGCCAAATGCAATAGGAGAGAATTAGAACAAAATACATAAAGGAAAGCAAGCGAGAATGAGTGAGAGAAAGTCAAAATATAGCCGAGTTGAATCTTTTTCTAGTTTTGAAAATTGTAATGCCTACAACTTTTCTTTGAACTGCTCTTGAATCCTTCCCAACTACAGGCATTGACTTTCTTTTCCTTTCTGTTTAAGCCTACTTTCACAGAGGAAAGTAAAGAGAAACTCACTTATAATTCAATGCCATCCACCAGCACCTCAGTAACATTTAAATTTTCTTTGGGAACAATACTCTCAATGGGGTTGCTATTCAAAATTCCTCTCTTGGCCAAGTAGCCAGCAGAGCTGAAGAGTCAGCACATATCACCCACCTGCTATAGGGATTCTCTAGAGATTTCCAAATAGATCAGGCCTATTATGTACCAATTCATAGAAGAACTGATGGAGTAGTCAGGAACAAAGACTTATTTTTCAGGCAGGATTGCTGAATCTGTGCGATGCAAATGTGGGCCTACCAAGGGCCTTCCAAGGTGTTTTTGTTTTTTGTTTTTTGTTTTAAACCATCTTGGGTCGTTGTCTGATGAGAATAAGACCAACCAAGCAAAAGGCAGATTCAGGTGATAGGGGGATAGATGACAGGTTGAAGGTTCTGGATCCTGTTACTCTGACTTTACAATAGTGTGAATCATTAATTCCCCTTTTTGCTTCAGATAGTTGAGTTTCTATTACTCTCAGTCAAGTGACTTCTGGTTCCTGAACGAAATGGCATTTATAGCCTATTTTCTGGATGATACCATGTGGGAGGAGAATGTAAAAAGGGGGACCAAGAAGTTGTCAAATACTAATAATGAGGATTCCAACAGACATGAACAAGTCAGTTAGGTTAGTATGTCTTGATTGATGACGAATAGTATCAGAATGGCAACACAATTTATTGCAGTGCGGAAAGGAAATAGATAGTCCTTGCTTCTCATGGGGATGAGACCCCACCTGGTAGTTGGGAGAAGAGGGACAATCTGAAGGGGGAAGGTCAGTGATTGCTGTGCCAAGGATGGAATCTAAGGTCATGCACAGCAAGGTAATATGTACTTTGCCTCTCATACCCCCAAACCTCAGAAGACTGCTAATTTTTAAAAAGACAGGAATTAAAATTGTAGTTTGAAAATTCTCATATAATAACATGACTTATATTCGAAAATATCAAATTACAGGTCAGAGAAACAGCATATTGGGGTACAGAACTTGCCTTGCATGTAGCTGACTTAAGGTTAATACCCAGTACCACATACAGTCTCCTGAGTTCACCAGCAGTGATCTTTGAATGCAAAGCCAGGAGTAAAACTTGAGCACCACCAGATGTGGCTCAAAAATGAAAAGAGAAAAAAGAGACAAAAAAAAGACCAGAGAAGAAATTTTTTAAAAAAAAGGAAAATAAAAGGAAAGAGAAATAAAAAAAGAAAAGAGAAAAAAAAGAAATGTATTTTTAAATTAAACATTCACCTATGGTTTGCAGTTGCTTCATCATTTCAGTATTGGAAGAACACACCCATGTTCTGGAGAATGCTTCAGCCTCTCAACCAGGTCACACAAGAGACTACAACTACTTCTCTCTCCTTGACAAGCAACCTTCTGGGATGCAAGAATTCTGGAGTATTGGCTAGAAAAAGATGGACATGTGCAAACTGTTAACAAGAATGATCTTGCTGTGGTGAGAATACTCAAAGGCATGGATGTGCTTGATCCCCCAATGAGATGCATTGCTGATGGGCAACCAAGCTCCCCCACCCATTTTAATAGTAGCCACAGTGGCATCTTGGGGGCAAAAAAGAATTATTCTTCATTTTCAACAGTAGGTTTTATATCTCACTGATACTCTGAGCAAATCTTACTTAATTTACCGGTAGTGGATGATGAGTCTTTCTTTCTAAGGAGCTGAGCATACAGATGGTGGCCATAGAGCGAGAGTCCAGATTGATGGATGGAGATGAATCTTTATTAGAAGTGAGAGCTTAACTAAAAAAAAAGCTTAACATTTGGAGGGAAAACTTATCCTTTTGACCAGATACAGATGACAAAGGGAAACTCTTCCTTTTGAACAAGGTTTTTCTGGTCCTCTGAACTGGCGTGGGTTGACCTAAGTACTCAGAACTCTCTGACTAGCCAGGATACAAACACTTCCCTGTCTTTGTGGAAATGGAACTTGATAAAAAAAAAGTTCTCAAGTGCTCAATCTCTAAAGTCAGATCACCAGGCTTGATATCCTGGGTTCACTGCTTGCTCTCTTCCTGATTCTGTCTCAGATTTCTTACCTGTCAAATGAGGATGACCATCTGAAACAGAACACAATAAGCACACTAAAAAATATAAATTCTAAAGAATCAATTTATTTGTGTTATCCCAATTTAACAAGGGATCCAGACTTTTGTCTGCCTTCTCAGAGACCAGTGGAAAGGCACCAGGGATCCTGTAAGAAGTCAGTTGGGTCACTGTTGATGACCATGAAGAGTTGGCCAGAAGGTGGCAAAGTCTCTGCTGAGAGTTTGAGTCCCAGAAACTGAGTGAGAACCAAGAACTGTAGGATGAGGTAGAAGTAGAGCCAGGGTCAGTACTGTGGTTACCCATAGCCATGAATTTGAGCAACTACTACAGGGTTATGGTCAATTCTGTCCCAGGAAGAAATGGGACGATGATACTCATCTTGCATTAATGTGTTCAAGGTTTTAATAGATTCAGGGGAAATGTGTTCTAACAATAGACAAGCTAATGTGCAATTGCCCAAGGTGCCTTTCCTGACCATTGGAGTGTATCTTTCAGGTCTTCAGAAATCATTTTCCCAAAGTCAGAGGAATGAAACTCCTAAATTTGGGGAAGAATTTTTGAGGTGTGTCACATACAGCAGTGCTTGGTGTTACTTCTGGTTCTATACTCCAGAATCATGCTTGGTTGATTTAGGAGACTATGTGAGATGCCAGGTGTTGAATCCAGGTCAACCTCATGTAAGTAAAGCATCCTAACACTATACTATCTCTAGATACCTGCAAGAATGCTTCTTTTTTTTTTTTAGATATCTTTATTTAAGCACCATGATTACAAAAAATGTTTGTAGTTGGGTTTCAGTCATAAAAAGAACACCCCCCTTCACTAGTGTAACACTTCCACAACCAATGCCCCCATCTCCATTCTCTCCCACCCCTGCCTGCATTCGAGGCAGAAGAACGCTTCTTGTTATGAAATAACATGTGTCTTGCTGACACATGCATGTCAAAGTGGATCTGATAGATAATGCTATTAATGAACCATGGTTTTATAGGTTACAATATGTAACATACATACTTATATTAGCAAGTTTTTAATTTAGCTCACTAATAAAGTCCAGTGGAGAAGAAAATATCAGTATGTTTTATGGTTCTTAGAGTAAAAGGCCATTTAGAGAAAGTTTTATTGAAGTTTCTAATAAACCACATACAGGTATACTGTATTTCTATAGGTCAAAATATTTGAAAAAATTTCAGTTAAGTGAAATTATTATTTTGGACTCCTATCACTTTGAGAATTTTCAAAATGGAAGAAAACACAGCCAGCATTGATCAATAGTTTTGCTGACATCTATTGGAATCATCTGTATTGAGCCCTAGAAGTTTGGGATGTTCTTTGGGTTACTATCTTACCATATTGTCTTTTTCTCACTTTGTCCTTTTAGCACACTGGAGAAGATGAGGGACCAGATAGCTTTCTATTTTTCAGATTCTTTCCAGAATGTAGAACATGAAACATTTGATCAAAAAAATTGTTTTCAAGAATGATCTACTCTGAGAGCCATTTTACTACATGGCAATTGAAGCAATGAATAAGGTATTTAAAACTCCACCTATCTACTTCATAATTAAACATAATGTGATTATTGGAGAATTCATGAAATGTGCTTTAATCAATTATGTTCATAGACTACCTGCTCTTTTATTTGTAGTTACTGTTTTATTGTTGCATTATTCTTTATGCTATTTGAGGGGTTGTTATTTATTTATCACACTCCTCAATGCTCAGTGACTGTTTCCAGGTTGATTCTCAGGGGTCACTCCTGGCAGTGCTTAGTGAAACACTAACTGTGCCAGAAAACAACCAGAAGCTTCCAAATGCAAAGGTGTATGCCAGCCCACTGAACTCTCTCTTCAACATTTGGTTGGTATTATCATGCTAGATTGCTCATGTAGATGAAAACAAAAGGGGTATATTATAAACCTTCCTAGTGGTAGGGGTTTGAATAGTGGTCCCCACAAGACACATTGACTTGGAAGTTCAGAATCAGACATCTTATTTTCAGATGTGTCTTTGGAGATATCATTAATGAACTTGATTAATCATGCCGAATGTGGATGGGTTTAACTGTATGGGAAAATGTCTTTATGAGAAAAAGCAAAAGAGAATAAACAGAGAGTGATGGTGAGGTATGAATTTCTGAGACAAGTAATACTTAGAATTGCTGGGAGCCTCTGGAATGAATAAGTACTTCCTGACACCTTCACCTCGGATCTGTGACCTTGGGAAATGTGAGAACATTTTTCTTGCCTGAAATCACCAATGGGATATGATTTATTATGGCAGTTTTGTAAAGTGAATAGACCAGCTCATAACTTTCTATTCATTTTGAAAATCACACCCCTGATAAGTTTGGTTCTCAACTTCCACTTGTTTCTCATTCTTTATCGAGAAGATAGACCAGGGACCTCATCTGGAGTTGACTTTGAAATCATGTTCAATTCCTATGACTGATCAAATACCTAAGGCCACACAGAAGTTTCCATTCATAGAACATAAATGAGACCATTGTTTGGATTTTTTATTTATCTTAGAAAGTAAACACAAAGGTAAGACTGAAAAGTCTAGACATTTTAAGCTTAGAAGGCACTGCTATTATTATTATTATTATTATCATCATCATCATCATCATCATTATTATTACTATTTTAAATACCCTCCACTCCCTTTCCCTTCATTGCCATTGTGAATTTTGTTGTCATTAGAAGGGAGGTGGCATACACATTTATCTTGTTGGGATGCGCACACAATTGTTGTTAGCTATGTTGCTTTCTGGGGGGGGGGGGTCACACTTCTTTCCAGCTGTGCTGCTGAGAAGGGCTCACGATCTTTGTGGTGAGGCCAGAAAGAACTTGCAGTGCTGAAATTACAGATCACAGAGGCTCAAACTACAGAACTGCCAGCATGGTGCTTTCTTTATGCTTGTGGGACACCCAGCATTTGAACTCACAACCACATACTCACAACATTAAGTGTTCTAATCTTATTCCAATGGAAAGTCAGAGTGGCAGAGAGGGGATGGTGATTTAATGACATCAGTCTTTGATTTTGGAAAAATTCTCTGGGCTTCTGGATTGTCCCTTATCAAATGAAGCTTATTGAATACCCACAAATATTAGCAGACAAATAAGGAATGGGAACATCATGTTGCCAGAGAAGTAGTAGTATTCAGAAAGAGAAGTGCAGGAGGGTTTTTTTTTTTATGGGTTTGGGCATCTAAGTTCCAATGACTTAAAGTTAATCTTTCAAGGAGAGAACAAACTGAAATTTGTCAACTATCATGACACAATCATTTAGTGCAGAGTAAACTGATGTTCTTGATAGGTTTGATAAGAGAAAACATTTTGCCCAGAATGTTATCTCAGCTAAATTGACCTGCAGGAATCTCCTGAAAGAAACAGGGAAGCTATTTCTTGGTTTATAGTCTTACCTATCCCTGGCAAAGTTTTCATGGAACAAACAACAGAGCCATGTTGACACAGGTGGTCTCAATTCTATGTCCAAACAACTTATGCCACATTGATAATAGTTGTTAAAGTTCCCTAGATAAAACACACATCTTGTGGTTCTGGAAAGAACGAACGGAGGTCTTGGTTCTCTTGTACTGACCATGTAGAAAGGAAAATAGAAGCAATAAAATTATTATTATTTTTATTTTATTTTGTTTGTCTATTTTGGGACCATACCCAGCAGTGATAGGGACCATGTGGTACTGGCACCTCCCATATGTAAAGCACATGCACTAGACTTTCAAGTTATCTTATTATTATCTTTATAATCTCAGTATGTCATCATACAGTTAAAATAAAAATTACTGGGTCAGACTAGTAACAGAAATGCTGATTTAGATGATCAAACTTGCAATATGCAGTAGATTGGTATTTTATGTTTCATTTTGTGGAATTTTCCCCAGTGCTGCCCAGAGGCCCTAGAGAGTGGTTGGGTCTACTGGCTATATCTGTGCATTCCAAGCTATTTGGTATCAGGGAATGATTTCATATCTTCAATGCTCCTTGTTCCCTTGGATTCCAGACTGTTGACATATCCTTGGTTGGATGTTTGTTTGAAGGAAGAAGGTATTTTTTATGTTGTTGTTCTTGCTGCATCTGTTTGGTACTAAGAATCAAACCCAGAGCCTCACACATTCAAAGAAATTGATTTACCAGAGTTATATCCCTGGTTCTGATATATTTTATAAATGCATCAACATAGACTTTCCAAAATTGCTATGGTCTTAGGAACCAAGTAGCTGATGTACTGGGGAACTAGAAAAGATGATGTCTGTTAGGAATTATTTATGTGATTTAATGATCCATTTATCCTATTTACATGGTTGTTTCTTGCATAATTAAATGCAAATTTGCTAAGTTTGTTACAAGGGTTTTCAAACTAATGTGACTTTCTATAATCTCACCTATTAAGAATTCCAAATACTATCACATTTCTATTTTTAATATCTGGTTACCCAAGAGTAAAATCCAGGTCATTCCTACTACATCTGACTCCCCAGTTTAGCATTTTGTGGTTGTGCATTATCAGGTAGATTATTTAATATCTCTATACCCCAATTCTCCTAGTGATAAAAGGAAGATCATAATCATAGTTACCTAAGAGCATATATTGGTGGATTAGATGCCTTAGCTCATGTAACTACAGAGTTCAATGCAAGTGTATTGCACATTTTAGCTCTTCTTTAGTTTCTGGAAAATTACTTATGACAACCATGAAAATTTGACATGTGACATATGTAGTGATTTTGCCTTGTGGCATCAAGAGCATATGGAAGAATTCTGTGGTGCTTTTTGTTTGAACCTGGGCCCCACATAACCTGCATGTTGAAAGAAATGAGGAAATATGGGGTTAAGATCCAACACAGCCAAGAACTCTGACCTGCAAGGCATCACCTGACTTTTATAAACATGTTTATTTGAGAGAAGAAGGATCATAGAACAAAAACATGAATCTGAAAGGACTTTTGCACACTGTGTTCATCACAGCACTGTTGACAATAGCTAAGATCTGGAAATAACCCAAGTGCTCTACAACAGATTAAATGGCTAAAGAAATTATGATCTAAATATCAAGTGGAATACTACTCAACTATAAGAAAAGATGAAATCTTGCCATTTCTCTAACATGGTTAAAATTGGATAAAACCATAGTAATTGAAGTAAAAGGAGAAAGGCAAAGACTAACACCAAATTATATCACTCATTCTGAAGAGTGCAGAAACAAAAGATTAAATGATTCCTCATGAAAACAAGCCTAAGATATAGTGACTAGAACTGGGATATGAAGATACTGAGGATGAGTGAAAAGACCTGGGATAATGATGGAGGGACCCTGATTTTCCTGGCTATGAGGTAACAGCATTGCACATATTAAACAATACTATTGATGCAATTGTAAAATAATAACATAATTATTTCTAAAAGTGGGGGAATGGATTAAGTCATTGTAATCCATAGTAATGTACTGGTGAAGCATAAGCCTCATGCCTTAAATCCAGGAATTGGAGAGACACATGTCTGGAAGCAAACTACAACAAGAAATAATCCACATGTGGTCAAGAGAATAAAACAGGTTCAGGACTCCCACATGCAAACCTTCCACTCTTAAGAAGCAGATAGCTCCGTGGTGGAATAACTGAAACTGCAAGTGATTTTTCCCTAAGAGTAGGGCCTTTCCAGAAACATAAGGTAATAGAAGAACATGTAGGTAAAACACTCCATGACATTGCAACTAAAGGCATCTTCAAGGAGGAAACACCATTGTCAAAGAAAGTGGAAGCAGAGATAAACAAATAGAACTACATTAAACTGAACAGCTTCTGCACCTCAAAGGAAACAGTGACTAGGACACAAAGGCTGTCCACAAAATGGGAGAAACTGTTCACCCAATATACATCAGATAAGGAGCTAACATCTAAGATATACAAGGTACTGATAGAACTTAACAAGAAAAACACATCTAACCCCATTTAAAAAAAAAAGAAGAAATGAACAGACAATTCCTCAAAGAAGAAATACAAATGGTCAAAAGGCACATAAAAATGTGTCATGTCACTAATCATCAGGGAGATGCAAATCAAAACAAATATGAGATACCATCACACACCACAGACACTGGCACACATCATAAAGAACAAGAACAATCTGTTTTAGAGGGGATTTGCAGAGAAAGGAACTCTCATTAATTGATGGTGAGAATGCCATCTAGTCCAGCCTTTCTGTAAAACAATGGCCAACAACAAATGCGTGGCTAAAGAAACTGTGGTACATATACATATATAGAATACTATGCATCTGTCAGGAAAAGTGAAGTCATAAAAATTTTCTATACATAGATGGACATAAATTTTCCTATAATTGATGGACATAGAAACTATTATGCTGAATGAAATGAGTCAGAGGGAGAGTGATAGACCAGAACAGTCTCAATCATCAATGGGATTTAAGAAAATTAAAGGCAGTATTATAATAATACCCAGAAATAATAGAAATGAGGTCTGAAAGGAACAGCCAATGACACAAAGCTCACCACAAGGAGGGGCGAATGCAGTTCGAGAAATAACTACACCAACAACTATGGTGATAAAGGTAGAGGGTGAGAAAAATAGAATGTATAACTTGAATACAGGCAGGGGATGAGGAAGAGGGAGATGGAACATTGGTAGTGGGAAGGTTGCACTTGTGAAGGAGGGTAAACATTTTTTATGACTGAAACCCAACTACAAACATGTTTGTAATCATGATGCTTAAATAAATATATTAATTAAAATATAAATATTAAAGAGTCGGTTGAGGCCAGAGCTGTGGCGCAGTGGTAGGACATTTGCCTTGCATGCAGCTGACCCAGGACGAACCGTGGTTCAATCCTCTGGTGTCCTATATGGTCCCCCAAACCAGGAGTGATTTCTGAGCGCATAGCCAGGTGTAACCCCTGAGCATCAAATGGGTGTGGCCCAAAAAACAAAACAAAAAAAAGGCATATCCTGTTTAGGATGGAACCTGCTTAATTCAATATCTCCCCTTTTCTGACTTTATAAAATATTCAGAAATATGAGGTTAAACTAAGTAATTAAGTTAGTCATCTGTATGTATGCCTTTTTTTGAAAGTTCTTTTAAACTCTGAAGCATTAAAAAATAAGGTAAAAGCAGTAATAAAAGGAAATGTCTAATTTTTATGCAAAATCTTATCATTTATAAAACCTTTTACAAATATTTATGCTCTTCCTGAAGAATTCTTTGGGTTGAAATCAAACCACAAACATGTATTCTTTGGCACTCAGACTATTTATAATAAACACTGTCTTTCCTTAGTTAAAGTAACAGC
This sequence comes from Suncus etruscus, assembly GCF_024139225.1. Classification (NCBI taxonomy): domain Eukaryota; kingdom Metazoa; phylum Chordata; class Mammalia; order Eulipotyphla; family Soricidae; genus Suncus; species Suncus etruscus. Next base: position 47,559,054 of record NC_064858.1, read on the forward strand.
CATAAATTTTCAATTTTCCCCTTAGTCATTTGCCAAGCATCACTCTGCATGAGTCAAGAAATCCAAAACAGTATCTGTTCATTTCCTCACCTTTGTATTAGTAACTCCACTGTTAAACATAGAAAATAATATACTCTATCTTGCGGTTTTTTACTATTTAAAGGGTCTATGTAAAAAGAGTCCAGAAAGATAATCTTAATAAAATAAAAAATGTAAATATAATCACACATACACACAGTTATGCAACGGGGACAAAATACTTTTCTTTTACTGGGTCCTTATTTTTATATTTTGGGTGAGTAGGGTGCACCAGAGCAATACTTATGTCTCACTCCTGGTTCTGAACTTGGAGTCCTAGCAGGACTCAGGGAATCATATGTATTGCTGGAGAACAAACTCAGCCCAAGCAAGGAAAGTGCTCTATCTCTTTCTTCTTTTATTTTAATGTTCCTTCCTTAAGTGTTAAAGTAAAAGACAAGGAGAATTTGAGTGCATTTTTATTTTTTTAACTTTTGAATTTTTGAACCACTTATAGCTTGGGACTTCCTCCTGGGTTTGTGCTGAGGGATCACTTCTGGTGGAGGAGGAGGTACTATATGTGATTCCAGGGATCAAATGCAGATCAGCCTTATGCAGGCAAGTATCCTAACCCTTGCACTATTTTCTCATACCCCTGGGCCCTTATTTCTGCTGCCTTTCTATCTCCTGACATGGAAGGGATATTTTTTCTGTTTTGATTGTTTGTTTGGTTTTTGACCTCACTTGGTGATGCTCAGGGGTTACTCCCAGCTCTGCATTCAGGAATAATTTCTGGAAGGCTAGGGAGACCATATGGGATGCTGGGGATTGAATTTAGGTCAACTGTATGCAAGACAAATACCCTACCCATTCTGTCCCCAGAAAAGGTTTGCCTAGCTTTTCTTCCTGTCTAGTCAGATCTAGAAATCAAGGCTTTGTTAGAAATCGCAAATGTGTGTGAGTTGAGTTCTCCCAATGTGTATTAATCTTTAGCAAAATGACAAATTGACAGATGATTCACTGATTAATTCAAGGTCACCTTAATGGCATTTTCTACATGGCTTAACTTGGATATTTTCCTCTAGGCTCAAAATAATAATCTGTCCCCTCCCTTCTACCCCAGTATGCCTTTCTTCAAACACATCAATCTCACATTGCCTTGTAGAGTTGCTTGTAAAGAGTTACATCCCTCCATGGAGAAGTCTCAATGGAGGTTCCCCAGAGTGAAACCACCATATTTTTCCAACACCCCCACCCCCAGTCTTTTGCACTGATGTGCTTACAGGCATAGCAAAACGTTCACTTGCTATATTAAAGTTCAAAAATCAAAGAGTAGCTTATAATTCACTGTCTTGAAATGAACTCCATTTATTTTTAACCACTTTGACTCTCACCTAAGAATTTCTGGAAACACCAAAACCAATACTGTGTAGCTATAAGAGATGTCAAAAGTCGATTCCTTAAGCTGCACAATGAAGGATTCTAGTGTAAGTCTACAAATTCCATCTTTAGCAAGACACTTAGGCAGGAATGAAGAAAGCCTATTAAACCCACTGATTAGGAGGGACATAATAGACACACTCTCAAAGGCATCTTTGTCTATACCATTCTCTAGTATCATCTTGGAGGAAGCATTATTTTAGAAATGCCATGAATTGGAGGTTTCATGATTGGTGGTTCACCAGTGACAAATAACTAAATGGGAAACCTGTGCTTGGGATCTTTGGTGTCTTGCTGTCACCACTGTCATGCCAAGTTAATTTTAGTCCTTCTGGGAACAGGTCAACTGCAGGGATCTAGAATCCGTGCTTGCTTTAATTCTGTGAACTGGGGATATCTCCAGGGTCTGTCTCAGACTATGTGCAAATGCCAAAGACTTGACTGCTTTGGTGAGGAAATCCACATATCTGTCTGTGCCTTTTGCTAGGCTGAATTCTTTCCATGGCAAAGTGCCTGTGGGAAAGAGCAGAAATCAATGGGCAACCTCTTCCCCCACAGTTTTGTGGTAGTGATCTGTCCTTGGCATACGTTTATTATAATCTGAAACCCATAGCCATTTGAAGCATAATATTATTTATTTATTTGTATTTTATTGTTGGTTTTTGGGCCATACCCTGCAGTGCTCAGAGATTACTCCTGGCTCTGTGCTTAGAAATCTGCCCTACAGGCTCTGGGAACCATATTGGATGCTGGAGATCAAACTGAGTTGGTTGAGTGCAAGGCAATGCCCGCTCTCCTCCTGCTGTGCTATAGCTCCGGCCCCTTAGCATGATTTTAATGACTGTCATTACTACCAGCCAATTAAATCCATGGCTGGGCCTGGGTGGTTATCTTCCTTGTGCAGTAGTGCCAAGCTCTAACTTGTTACAGCACGTATGGTCAGCATAGGATGGAAATCCCAGCCTGCTCTGCTTTTCACAGGAAGTAATAACGTCAGCACTTCCCTCTCAACTTAGATCGATCCCTCAAAGATGCAACCCCTGTTTCCATACACATACCTAGCATGCATTTCATGAAAGTAAAATTGGAACACATGTTGACTGTGATTTTCAGAACAATGAGGAAATAGTATTTTAATACTATTATTCCTTAAAAGCAGAGCATAGTATGAGTTCATGCAATTAAACAATTCTGCTTTTAAAGAGGAAGAAGCAAACAGTGCAATGAACTCCTTAGTACTTATTTTTGCAGGGGAACTAATGAAAGGAATATAAAGGAGCCGAGTCCCCTTCTCCCCACTCCCTCTTCCATGAGGTTGGGTTTCTCATGTCCTGCTCTCCAGTGCTGGCTGAAAAATAAAACAGATGACTAGCTGTGAAAAAGGATTATACTTTTCAACTCTGCACCTGGCTCAGAAACCCTGCTTTTCACTAAGGTTGCCAACAATTTTACATCACTACCATTGCATTCTTAATCCAGTCAGCCTGTTTATTTCACTTGACAAACTATTTGCATACACTTGTGTGTGTGAATGTCAGTGTGTTTTTTGTATGCATTGGTTTTACCTGTCTCCGCTGATAGAAACATTCTAATCCACTACCTTTCGCTCTAAACCCAGAATTCTCCCTGGAAAACTCAGTCCAATCTACGGTTGTACATGATCCTTAGAGGTGAGGAAGTATTTTTGTATAGGGAAGGCCCTAGAGGGGATTTCTGACACCCAAAATGTCTAAACAAACCAATGCATTTCAAATGACCCCACCATCTCTCAAAGTCAGTTTTCACTTTGTAACCACAATACCCTTTTTTTTTAATTTTTTTTATTTTTAATTATGAGAACAAGGACGCAAAGAAAGAGGACAAGGTAAAGTTACAGTGGAAGGACAATCACCCATAACATAAGTCTCAGAAGTCCCCTAGCTGATATCTTAACATTGAAATTTCAGCCAAAGAACATTAAGATAAATAAGACAGAATCCATGTAATTACTTTGTCCCTCAAGTCCCCAGATTGTAACACATTATAATATTTCTTAACAGCACACAAGGCAATCTAAAGCCATAAAACTTACGTAACTCCTTAAACATTACAGGCATAGTATTTTTTTACATTCCATATACAGGCATATTAGCTTAAGTTAACCTCAAACTTTAAGTGGGTTCTTTTTAAGGATTAGAGTCAAAGGAGCACAGTAAAAACGGTGTTAGAATGGCAAGTTTTGTTTGCATAGGCCCACCAAAACATAAAAGGCATGGAAAGGAATAACCTTGGCCTAAATAGAAAGAGACCCTACCCCTGAAGTTTCCTGGCATAAGACCAATTCTAGGCTCCAGGCAAGTTAGATCGTCCAATCCAAGATATTGTCCATTGTGCCAATACACTTTTCACACAGTCTCTGTTGTTGGTATCATGTTTCTGTATTAAAGATCCTGTAATCTGCATATCCTACATTGAAGTCAGGATGTGGAGCGTCCTCTCCTTTCACCTCACAATCAAAGGGCAATGCAGGGAGCCCTGTCCTGTAAGCAGGTCGTTGTTGTTGTTAAGTCTTCTCAGTGTTAAGGGAAGTCTCTTTTGAGCAGGTCGATGTCTGAGCAGTGTAGGGTCTTCCGTGGTAGAGGATTGCTTCCAGGTGATGTTATATACCAGCCTGGATGTTTCGTGGATGGCTTCCCTGGTTCAGGGGTGAATGGAAAATGCCCTTTCTTCTGAGGTCTGTGCCAGGTAGTTATGTCAATGTTCAGGGTGTAAGGTCCCTTTGCACTACAAGATTGTAACCACAATACTTTTATAGGCACCATTTATTCTCCTTTCAGAGCTTAGTTGGGAGAAAATACTAAGAGATGGACATTTCTCCAGGCCACCCATAGAGGAAATCTGATGCTGTGAATGGCATTTCATCATTATAAAGGGAACAGATGAAAGGGTGACTCAATTTTTTGATGCTAAGAGAAAGAGAGAGAGAGAGAGAGAGAGAGAGAGAGAGAGAGAGAGAGAGAGAGAGAGAGAGAGAACTCAAGAAAACAAGAGCCAGCAACTCACATATTTGTTTACATGTAATGCAGACCTTGTGCTCTAGCAGGTCCAAATTAAAACAAAGCCCACTGAGACAAGCACTGTCACAAATGAGCAACACACAGTTGTAAATGACTGACCAATAGGAACACAGAATTGAGACTGTGGGCTGATCATTTTCATCAATATAACTCACACATTTCTTTTCGATTTTTTAATTTCCTTTTCTTCTATATCTTTTCCTTACTTTCCTTTTTCTTTTTTCCTTTGGGGCCACATTCTACAGTGTTCAAAGGATACTCCTTACTCTGAGCTTAAAAATCACTCGGGCAAGCTCGGGTGACCATATAAAATGCCAAGATCAAACCTAGGTTGGCCCCATGCAAGATAAATGCCCTACCCACTGTACTTACTATTCCTTTGGTCTCAAACTCACACATTTCTTATTTGGCAGAGGTGGATAAAAAGAGCCTACACTCTGAGAAATGGGAAACACATTTAAACTATTAGTTCATACACATACTCAAGACTGGATAGATAGCGTGAAGGTTACAGTGCTTGTCTAGCATATAGCTGTGAGCATGGTACTAGTTCAAATCCTGGTATCGCTGATTGTCTCTCAAGCATCACCAGGCATGGGCATTATGCACAGTTAGTTTTGGGCCCTGAACACACTGGGGTTGGCCCCTCAACCAAAGGAAAGACACATAGTCAGCAAATTAGCTGCATGTCACTGACCATGATGGAGAGCAAAATACCCATAGTTTGGGATGTTCACTTTCCCTGATGTAGATTTTGATCCAGATTCCTATTTAGACACCTTATGAGCATCAAGTGAGCACCTAAGGCCTGGTTCCGGGTACACAGTGGCCACCACTACCACATCATCACATGGGCCACATTCCCCTTCATAGCTCTGATACCATCTGATCATGGCAAGGTGCCTTTTACCCTGATTATACCCAGAGTTTTCTGGTGATAGTCTCACACTAGGCTTTCTTTCTCCATCACAGTCTTTCTGGGTGCCTTGATAGTGCTCCCATGACCAGTCACTGGCTTCAAAATACAGTGGCTAGTGATGAAGGCTCCACTCTTATTTTGACTTGTTTATGCTTTCCCAAATGCTTTAGTATCACTTTTCCAATTTTGTTTCTACTATTAATATTTTTTATTTTTATTTATAAGATATAGCAAAGCTTCTCTTGATTAAAAACCTATTGTTCTGTTGTCTGTTGGAAGGTTTGTAGAAGCTAGCAATGATTTGGTGGGGGGAAAAAAAGGCATAGAACTCTGGGATATTAGCTCAGAGATGATTTGCTCATGACTAAGAAGTCAGTGAGACACTGTCTCTACTAGTCTTGCTCATTTATTAAATTTAAAATTCTCTTTATATTCTCCTGTGACAGTTCTATAGCAAGATCAAAAGGAACACTTTGTCCCTGGGGCTTTATCACCCAGCAGGTAGAGAAGCACCAAGAGCCTTAACTCTTCACTGGCTGTGACCTTGCTTAGCCATTCCCCTCCAAGTCCTCTGCCCATGGGAGAGATGGACTGATATGGCACAGAGACACACAAGCACTCATGACATGAGACCAGAGTGATAGTGCAGTGGTAGGGCATTTGCCTTGCATGTGGCTGAGCCAGGACAGACCTGGGTTCAATCCCCAGTGTGATCCCCATATAATCAATCCCCATATGATCCCTAAGCCACGAGCGATTTCTGAGTGCAGTAAAGAGTAACCCCTGAGCATCCCTGTGTGTGCCCTCCCCCCAAAAAAACATTAATATCAAAGACAAACACTGCTCAGACACCTCAAACACAGCTGCACATATTTCAGATACACCCCCCTTAGACACAGATTTCCTCAAATGCACACAAATACACCTCAAACATATATGCACCAGAGAACACAGCTCTCAAATACACACACTTCAAACACATATCTTAACACACACCTCTCAGACACACATATTCCTCTCTCTCTTTCTCTCTCTCTCTCTCTCTCATACACACACACACACACACACACACTCACACACACACACACACACACAAACACACCATCCTCAGGTTTAACTCTTTCTTATTTACTCTGTTTTACCCTGGAAGAGATTTTTAATATTCATCCTAACCTGATTTCACCTGTATAGGATATTCAGGGACATGTGGGCATTCTGTGATTTGTCCTGATTATCAACGTCCCTGAGGTGGTCCTGACCCACATAAAAACAAGTTTGTTTCAGAGCAGCTTGATGCAAGCAACTGTCTTCCTAACCTCCAACACTCAACACTTGCCTCTGACCAGGAACAGTTCTTAAAGTCCTCTCTTCCTCTGGGAAGAGTTGTTGTCATGCTTATGGCCTGAGTTTGTAGAATTTCTATGGCATATATACTCCATGAGGTCTGATCTCAATCCAACCAGATGATGATACTGAGCACAAAGACAAGAGAAATATAACAATACCTAAAACAGACACAGTAGGCACAAATAATTGAAACAGCAGAAAGAACAGTAAAATGATTAGGAAGTCATGAGCTTTTACTGTTGAGTACCTTCGAGTTGAATATAAAATGCTTAATTATAAGCTTATATAACTTAATCATCACTATGCTCATAGCCAGTTTGTGAAACTGGAAAATTCAATGATTAACTCTTGCAGACAGGTATGAGCAGCTCAACGCACATATTTAATTAGATATGTAATACTTTGTGGGTCTTTATTTCCATCTTTTATGTTTCCAACTCAATTATCTACTGAAGAAAACTTTTTGCCTTATACTTCTTTTTTTTATTATGTTGCTTAAGACAGCATAATTTCTAGCATGAGTAATAAATATCCATAAAATGGTCTGAGAGACTATTAAAACTTACAAGTCACAAAATTTTGACTGTGCCCCCAAATTTTCTCTATCTGTAATCACCCATTTAGAACTCCAGAGCAATAGAGACTACCCTCTTGTAATCCAACCTTTAATGAAATAGATATATTATGAAAAAGATGTATTGTTATAATGCCATTTAGTCACTGATGTCACCAGCCATACAATCATTTACTATTTTTAATTTGGCATACTTATAAGGCCATCTGGTATATTAATTTAAACTATATAATATAATGATTAGTTACTTGTATATATTGCAAAATAATTACCACAGCAAATATAATTAACATCCATCACCACACATGAAATTTCCATGACTTCTTTTATAAGTTAGAGTTTGTACCAAAGATTGTATATAAAGACCAGCTGTGATAAGCTTGGCCATAGCAATTCATTAGATGACTGATTTTAACCAAATACATAGGAACTTACAATTATTATTGAAATAAACTCTAAAAGAGAATTTTGGAGTGAGAGTCCCAAACATAATGAAACCTGAAACATCATTAACCAGATTCCTAAAAATAATCTATCACTTTACATGTGGCATATAACCTTCAAATGTCAACTTATCGTTCATCCCCATTGGACAATTAGTTTTACAATAACAGTAAGACTGGTACCAACTAAGCAGAACCCCCATTATTAGAAGCAAGTAATCATATTAGTAATGTCCAGGGTATCTGATAAATACCAAACCAGAGCATAGAAAAGAGAAAGTCTTCAAAGGTGCATCCTCCAAAGTTCAAAAAAACAAAGGGACCACATATGTTCCACAGCTGATTATATCTAATCTCAAATATACTGATATATATCAAAGTATTTGTCATATTTTAAAATTGCTGATAAAGTCTGAAAATTCTTGTTGTAAGTCACCAAAAACCACTGCTATTTCAAGAATATGTCCAATGAGTTGTTTTAATTCTATATACTAGAATTATTTTGCTGACATAGCTTACTGGAACATGATCTAGTTCAGGGCTCGCAAATACATAGTACAGGTGCCCAGCAAGCCCTTCCCACCCCCTGGACAGACATTATTAATAAGACACTACATTATTCTCTACCAAGACATACCAACATAGCTTACCAATGTAATTAATTGTTCTTATCAAGAGAACACTATGAAAATCATTCCCAAGCTTGGCTCTGAGCTCCAGATGGGAAAATAAGAAACAATGAATATTAAGGTCTGTTGTAGAAAGGTTAGGGCTAGGAAGACCAACCACATTGTTTCAAACTCATCTTTTAGGATGCCATCCAAACATTCACCTTTTCAAAATACTACTGTCAATCTCTCTTATTATGAACCCTTAGGTATAAAGTCCAGAACTTAAAATTGGCTTTGACTTTTCTCCCTTCCAGTATTGCAACAAAAAATATCACATGTCATTGTCAAGTTGTTCACACCCTCAGACAAAAACAGCCTTATCTGTGACTGAAATCAAGTAGTATGAGCAACTAAACGTCAGGTACAATCAAATTACAGGGTCAAAAACTCTGTGACTTTTATTTTTTTAACTGGGATTGTCTATATTGTCTATATTGCAAAATAATCACCACAGCAAATATAATTAATATCCATCACCACACATAAAATTCCCATGACTTCTTTTATAACTTAGAATTTGTACCAAAGACTGTGTATGAAGACTAGCTATGATAAACTTTTGTTATAGCTTATATAACTTATAGCTGTAATCTATTGGTGACCAATTTTAATGAAATACATAGGCACTTCCAATTATTATTGAAATAAACTTTAAGAGGAAGTTAGCCACACACCCTACCACCAGAAAACCCTGCAACACTGCTCACTGCCATCATCTTCCAGCAGAAAAATGTTCCAACTCCTCCACCAAGTTCCAATAAAAATTAATAGCACCAATACTTCCCAAGTAGTCGTTTTCTGGCTGATCCCCATGTGACATTCTCAGAAAGGTGTGGGGTGACAGATTCCCCTTTTTGCATGGAACACAGCAGCCCAAAACCACTCCTTATATCTCTGACAGAAATGGCCCAGCTCTGCAACTAAACCTTATCAAACTTTCAAGCCATCAATTGGTTTCAGATTTATAAATCCTGGGTAACATGGTTGCTTATAGTTTCACAACATCTTAATATTTTATAGTAGTGTGAGCCCAATAGTATCACAGGAAATCTAATAGGAAAGTTCTATAGTAATCTACCAAGCTCAGTGAGCCTAAACAGTAACAGAAGATTCAACTAGCACCAATCACAGCCCAGTAAATCCTTAGACTTTGTGACACCATGGAAAGACATAAACTTACTCATTTCAAATTGATCCTTGTTGATCTATGTTTTGATAATCCCATTTGCCTTTGTGTTGTAACAAGTAATATGAATTAAGTTTGTTTGGCTTTCATGCAACTAGGCAAGGGTGGTGGTTGGAAAATTGGGAATACTGCTGAAGGAAAGATCTCAGTGGTGGGATTAGTGTTTGAACATTTAATAATTGAAATGACTATTCAGAACAACCTGGTAAATCACGGTATCATAATAAAAATTAGGAAAAATATTGTTTACCATTTTGGCTTTTGTTAATGAATGACAAACTTTCTCTTCCCTGGATTTTCTTTCCATTTTACCAAGGGTGCCACTGAGAGGGAAAGAAGATGTAAAACAAGAGGGAAGCTATTTTGATCTTCAGTGCTTTATATGGACTTTTAGTTTAGCTTTATCACTCAGGTAAGAAAATTCTGACCTAACCTGAATCACTTTAGAAGTATCCAACGGGCAACCATTTCCACATATACAAAAACAAAAAGCTCTCTAAACTTCCCTGAACTTGTCACTTCAATCTGATCCCAGAGACCTTCCATTGATTTCAGTCACCTGGTTATTTGTCTTCTATCAGGCCTGAGCTCCCTCAAGGCAAGGTCTATCTCTTAGTTTTCAAGCCATGGTGTCTAGCATGTAGTTGATCAATACTAAGCATTACTGTGTTAAATTATAAATTCTATGTGTTGAATCTCCCAGGCCTTATTCAGGGAGACAAAATGGAAAGTGTACAATCTTGTTAAATTTTAACAAATTTTCTACAAGTTCTTAAGAAGATGCTTTGGTCTTGTTCTCTAATTCTTTAGCTAAAAAGTATTTCCCATATAAAATGCTTGTCTAACAGATTAAATTAATTTCAATTCTATATCCAAGAAGGTGGATATAAAAATTTGGCTGTCTTTAAATCACATAATGTAGCAATTTTCATTGATGATCTCTTTTGAAAGCAGTAGAGACAAGTTTCTAATTAAAATCATGCTGGCTGTTCCCTCTCTTCCAGCCTGAAATTCTTAAAGATTTTTTTTTGCTTGTTAATCTTAGTTATGTGCTCTCAATAGCCTTTTGAAATTGAGCAAGCTCCTAGGAGCATTTTGAAAGGCCCTGTGAGCTCCCTGGTCAGCATTTTAAATCTCTAATTATAACTCTGTGTGATGGCTTTCACTTAATATGTCTTAGGTGGGGCTAAGGGTAATTGATGGTTTTGAAACTCTACCTTCAGGAGTTGTCATCAATGTATTTCTCTTATTTTTGAGAGAAATTTCTGAAAATGAAGAGGAAATCTTCTATTCCAGGAATTTTAATTTTTAAAAAAAATTTTAATATTAATTTTAAAGGGACTTTTAAAATCAGAATGTAGCCTAGTGTTGGTTTATAAAAGTATGGAACATTAGGGATTCAAGGACTAAATTTTTACTCGTTTTTATAGTGGTTTCCTGAGAAAACTGTTGTGATTTGGATTGTGTGAATATATCACTTTGGAGATCCTGCTTAATGACCAAATGGAAAAAGCTAAGTAGTTTTCTATAAGAAGAACCATTTTTCCTGCCCACTGCCATTAACAGAACTACTAAAATGTACTCAAATATAGTACAGAAATAGAAAGACTATTCTGAATTAGATACAAAAACATTTGACTCAAGAGAAGAACATCAAGAGAGACATTAAGGAGAATGGCTTAGATCCTAAGAGTAGGCTTTGTTCATTGTATGAAAGGAAATGGTGTCAATCTTTAGTCCTGACTTCTTACAATAACATTCTTATTCTAATGTTTTGTTTGTTTTGGAGTCACACATGGCTATGCTCAAGGTTTAATCCAGAAGATTAGAAAGGGGGCTGGGAGTCAAACCCAGGTTAGCTGAATACAAGGCAAGTGCCTTGCCAGCTGTACTATTTTCCCAGCCTCAGTCACTCCTCTTATTCTTGTTGGTGTCTGTTTCAAGGAACTTTGAATTTTGTAATTACCTGGAAACCATCTGAAAAACTGAAGATACACACTATAGTATAATTTCAAATTGTATTAAAATTTCTGCCAGGAGTGATTCCTGAGTGCAGAGTCAGGTGTTAGCCCTGGAAAAAAAAATAAACAAAAATCCCAAGGTGCCATCATCATTCGTCCATGCATGAAAGTTTCACTTAGCTGATACATTTGACATTAACCTAGTAAAGGAGATGTAATTAAAATTCCTTGACCCGAAGTTCTTAGTGTATAAATAGCACAGGGAGAGAATGCAGAGGGAAGAACTGGTAAAAGTCTAGAGCTTCTGTAGAGAACAGACATGGGGTACAGAAAAAAAGAGTACAGTATTCTTTTTTTTTTTTTTTTTTTTTTTTGGTTTTTGGGCCACACCCGTTTGACGCTCAGGGGTTACTCCTGGCTATGTGCTCAGAAATCGCCCCTGGCTTGGGGGGACCATATGGGACGCCGGGGGATCGAACCGCGGTCCTTCCTTGGCTAGCGCTTGCAAGGCAGACACCTTACCTCCAGCGTCACCTACCCGGCCAGTACAGTATTCTTATATTTGACATTTGAAGATAAGGGGCTCCTATTCCTAGGCATTGGATTTTTCCACTGTAAAGCTGTGTCAACCCAATCAAGTTTCTCTGGAATGGCGCTCATATCCTCTCGATATCTTTTTACTTGGCCAAAATTGCCCAACCTGGCATCAGTCTCAGAACCCACAATGAAATTCTGTTATCTAGCTAATAGTGATACACCAGCCTGATCAGAAACGAATGATGTTATGAAGCAAATGATCCTTAGTGCTAACAAGTCACTCACTTGGGATGAGTTCAAGAGCTGTGGATTCAAAAGACTATCTCCAAAGTAAGAATTGTAAAAGAACATGTTTCACATCCCCTCAGTCTCATACTTGAAGTCAGCATCTATGTCATGCTAATGATTATTAAACTAAAAGGTTTTCACTTAATGGAGCAGTTTAGTATCCAATCTTAAATTGTCTCCTGCCAGATGGCTTTGGGCACGAAGTGATTAAACTGTAATGTCCAAAGTTGGTGCTGCTGGGCTTTTTAATAGCGTTATGCATCAGAAGTCCACAGATAATTGGAATTTGTGTGCCATTTACATTCCCAGAGGAAAGTGATTCTGCTAGCTTAGAGGGATTTAAATCCTCTTCTAGACTCAGTGGCACACAGACCCTGCATGCAATCAGTAGATGAAGCAAACCCACCTCTAAGTCAGAATGAGGCAAAAACTTTCATGAGACAGACATTGCAGAGTTCAAAAACAGAGAGAAATGAACTTCTAACAAAGTGGCCAGAATGATAGTATAATGGGTAGGGTAATTGCTTGGCATGAAGCCAACCTGGGCTTAATCTCTGGGGCCCCCTATAGCCCCCTAAGAACCCTAGGAATAATTCTTGAGCACAGAGCCAGGAGAATACCTTGAGTAAATCATGGTGGTGGCCCAAACACAAAATAGCACACAAGCGTGCACACACACACAAACACACACGCACAAGACTATAAAAGCCCACAATGTGCTCAAAGAGAGATAAGGGCATTCTGCAAGGACTACAGTTAGAACTAGATCTCATAATAATACTTCTCTAATAGCAGACACTACAAGCATTTCTTCATCTATGGCTAGGACATTTATTCTTCGATAACCACCAACAAGGATGTGCACCCATTTCCCCAATTTCATCGATGGCAAAATAGGGGCTTACAAACAAATGACCTTACCTAAACAACACTTTTAGACTAAAGTAACTAAACTGTGATTACCAGAAGAAAGGGAAAAAGAGAAAATTGCATAAAAGATGGAAACTAGAATTCTGGTGGAAAGCATAATGGAGAATATATAGATGTGGAATAAGAGTGGGAATAGGAAAGGGAAGTTGGCAGAGGTTTTGAAATCAGTCATGAAAGGGGAAAACTTGTTTTGGGCCATGGAAAACTCTATGAACCCTTCAAGTTTCAGTTCAGCCTCCTGGCTGGTCTGCATGAAGAGCAGAGAGAACACAGTGGTCTTCAACCCATGGTCCAGCATCTCCAGTACCAACACTGCACTGGTGCTCAGCATTGGCTCTTTTCCTGCACTCTAGAAAGAATGCCTCGAAGGCATCTCTTTCTTGAATTCAAAATACACATTTTCTGTTTCTCCAAAAATCTTAAAAATGGCCATAGTCCCTTCAAAGGCAAATGCTTTTATAATTCAAAGTACATGTTTCCGAGGCCGGGGAGAGATAGCATGGAGGTAAGGCATTTGCCTTGCATGCAGAAGGACAGTGGTTCAAATCCTGGAATCCCATATGGTCCCATGAGCCAGCCAGGAGCAATTTCTGAGCACAGAATCAGAAGTAACCCCTGAGCGCTGCTGGGTGTAACCCAAAAACCAAAAAGAAAAAGAAAAGAAAAAGAAAAAAATAAAGTACATGTTTCCTCTGTTAGAATAACCTGTTCCAACATCATGTGACTTGGACCCACTGATGGGGTGGAAACGGCATAGTGGAAGCAGCCTAAGACAGCTCTCTCTGGGTTTACTTACAAAAATATTATTCTTTTCCCCCTTGTAGTGGGGATAGTTTGAATTAACAAAATGTCCATTGAAAGACCAAAAGACATGATATCTATATCGTATTACAAATCAAACCAATATTACTCCAGTGTAAAAAACAAACTCAGATATTTAGAGTGATATTTCTCAAAAAAAAGTCATATGGTCCCCTGGAGACCCCCAGTTTACTACAGGGGGCTCACAGGTAAAATATTATAAATGGGTAGGCTACAAATGAGATTAGGGAGTCAGCAAATTGAAGGGACACAGGAAGGAAACAAGGTCAGAAGGAAGCCAAAGTCAGAAAAAAGTTTAGAAACACTGACTTAGAGAAAGTCAGTAGGTTGGGCAAGGTCACAACTGATTAGTGGTGGAGTTGAATTTCAGATCAGATTCAAGTTAAATTAGAACCAGAATTTAAATTCTTGAATTACAATGCTGATTGCACATAATGGATAGTTTTGGTAGAAACTACTACTAGCAGCATTTTTTAGTTCTTTGCTGTGGGATTGATTCATAATTTAGGTCTGATACATCAATGGGTAAGCAGACATTTCAAAGGATCCTTTTGTTTCCTTCATAAAATCCAAAGTTAAGAAACCATCTGGTCTGCTTTTGCATATTGATACTTTATCTGTGTTATCAACACAATCCTGTTAACCCAAGAAGGGCAGAAAAAGAACTATTCCTAGTTCCTAAATAGGCCTAGGTGAGGATTATGTGCTCTCAATGTGATGTCCATAATAATATTATAAGGATTCTGAGATAGTTTTAAAGAATATAACAGTTTCTTTTCCCCAAATATTTAATGTCCACACTGGACACAGAGTTCAGTAATATTCAAAAAATATACAGTTTAAACTTTTGATGACCCAGACAGTTTTAACAATAGGAATAAAAAGACCACAAGTAATAAAAGAGTATCAAAGACCACAAAAATCTCTCTACATCGTTAAGGGAACAATCAACTCCTAGACCTCATCCTACCAGACTAAACTCATAAAATTACTTTTTTTCATTCACTTTCCCCAGCATGAGTGTATCTGTTAAAATCACATCTCTGAAACCTTGAGAATCTAAGGTCCTAGGTCCTATACAGATTCCATAAGATTACAGGCATGGTACTAAGCAATCTCTGCAAAGTTTTGCAAAGTTACAGACTTTTTCTAAGGTAGAAACACTATCTCGCCCTAAACCATGAACTTTCCCACAAGTCCTGCTCCATTAATTTCTAACTGGTTCTTTTAATATTCAGTTTGTACTTTTAAACTTTTCAAGTCTTTATCAGATGTTCCTTGAAACCAAATGCATACCATTTACAAATACACATTTCCAAGATGATCAGATGTCTGTTAGCCCTTTTCACAAAGACTTTGAGAGGACAAAGAATGTATTTAATGATAGGCACTAGTATGACGCCAGTAATGAATGGTTCCGTTCTGCCAATAATACCCAAAGTAAGGCAATCATTTTTTTAAAGCCTGGTTTTGCTTTGGCAATTTAAAGAAAAGTATTTTCCCATATATTATCTTATTTCATTCTTTTGACAACCACAGAGCCAAGCAGGGTAGATTTTATTATCTCATTTTCAAAGTAAGTAAATTTTGGTTTAGAGCATTTAAAGAAGGGAGCCAAAGCTTATGCAACCAGCAAATGTAGAATTTTCACCAGAATTCCAGCCTCCTGGCTCCCCCACACTTTGCCATCTTAATTGTATTATTTATATGAAACAAACAAAAAAAACTTCTATTCTTTTTTTATTTGTTTTTTGGGGCCACACCCGTTTGACACTCAGAGGTTACTCCTGGCTATGTGCTTGTTTTTTGGAGCTACACCCGTTTGACACTCAGGAGTTTCTCCTGCTTAGAAATCACCCCTGGCTTGGGATATGGGATGCCAGGGAATGGAACTGTGGTCTGTCCTAGGCTAGCGCTTGCAAGGCAGACACCTTACCTTTGATGGGGATTTACTTGGGCTAATAAAGTTGCTTATTTTTTTGAAGTTAAAAGGTGGTCCTTCAAACAATTCTCACTTAACTTGCTGTTCAATGAAAGGACTCAAGGATGTGGTGCTGTCAACCTAGTGGTATTTGGGGGCATTCAGCACTGCACCCAGCTGCTTAGGTTACTCTGCAGTGTCAGGAATCAAACCAGGTTTAGCCACATGTCAAGTATCCACCTGATTTCCTCTCCCCCCCATGTTAAATACTTACTTTTTTTGACCCCATCAAGTCTTCAAAGGAAAAATAAAAGGAGTGAGTCATGGGGTAGAATGAAAATGAAATGGATAATGAAAACCAGACCTGGAGAATGGAACAAGGCACTGATTATCAGGAATGATGAAGTATAAGGAGAGACTACAGAGATGAAGTATAAGGAGTGAGTTGGCATGAGGTAAGGTCAGAACAAGGTCACTGAAGGAAGAAAAAACACAGATAACCAGGCCCATCTTATGGAAAAGTTATCTATGAAAAGAAAACAATCACCAAGAATTCTGCAAGATGGTGCCAAATGATAATCCAGTAGTTAAGACCTTTGCCTTACACACAGCTGACCTGGATTCTGGCATCCTTGGCATCATATATGATCCCCTGAGTCTTTTCAGGAGTAATTACTTTCGTTTTTTCTTTTTTTTCTTTTTTTTTGGAGGTGGGCACACCCATTGACGCTCAGATGTTACTCCTGGCTATGCACTCACAAATCTCTCCTGGATTGAGGGACCATATGGGACACCCAGGGATAGAACCGCAGTCCTTCCGAGGCTAGCTCATGCAAGGCAGATGTCTTACCTCTTGCACCACCACTCTGGCACCTTCATTTTGAGGGCAGATCTTGGAGTAATTTCTGAGCACCATCAAGTGTGGTCCAAAACCAAAAAAGAAAAAAAAGGAGAGAATAATAAGAATGAAGAAAGACTCCACTAGAGATAGTGATAGAAAAAGCACCAGTCAAGAAATACAGCAAACCTATCTGAGGGTTACAGAGGTTTTTTTTGTTTTTGTTTTTGTTTTTTTGGGGGGGTCACACCCGGCAGTGCTCAGGGGTTACTCCTGGCTCTATACTCAGGAATTGCTCCTGGCAGGCTCAGGGGACCATATAAGATGCTAGGATTCGAACCACCATCCTTCTGCATGAAAGGCAAATGCCTTACCTCCATACCATCTTTCTGGCCCCAGGGTTACAAAGTTATGACTATCTGTTGGATCTGGATTTGGCTTACATCCATTCTACGAGTTGTTCTTTAACCTCTGTTGGATATTCAGCACTCCTATAATTATTGTCTCTATTCCTTTCCCCACCTATGTGTTCTTTTACCCAAAAACCTGTATAAGACTAATTAAATAATTACATTGATTTTCAAGGGTCTTATTAATCCTCTAAACCCAACTTTAGATCTACTGGTAATATATGATACATGGGTAAGGACTTTAAACTGTTACTTACTCTGTGACAGATACATTATTCCATTCCTCTCTGATGCTCAGTATCTAATGAAGTACTTGAAGTACAGGGAGGGGACTGAATGAATGGATCTATGTGTAAAAACAAATGAATGTAAGAAATACAAGGCTAAACAAAAAAGTCAAATAGTGTATGTTTTGCATGTGCTATACCCCAAGTCCAATTACTGAATCACATGACCTCCAGCACAGTGCAGGAGGATCTGAACAGGACCACACCACTGGGCCAAGCTCTGAAATGTCAGGATCAGGACCCCTCAGCACTGTTTGGGAGATGTCCTATGTAAATATTGAACCTTCGGGGCCGGAGAGATAGCATGCAGGTAGGCCATGTGCCTTGCATGCTGAAGGATGGTGGTTTGAATCACGGTATTCCATATGGTTCCCTGAGCCTGCCAGGAGCGATTTCTGAGCATAGAGTTAGGAGTAACCCCTGAGCACTGCCGCGTGTGAACGAAAAACCAATAAATAAATAAATAAGTAAATAAATAAATAAATATTGAACCTTCAATTTAAAAAAGTTCTATGCAGCTTTGAACTCGTGTTTTATTGACAGTAAAATGGGGATACCCTTTCTCTCTTTTAAAAATGCTTAATTTAGAAACCAACATCACCAGGTGAAACACAAATGCAGCGCTGCCCACACGAAGGGACACAACAAATGGCAACTGAACAATGAGAAGAGCACACCTGCTCCGCTCCACAGCCGCGCATTTCTTCTAGTCAATGAATCCTAGAACAACACATGAAGAAGACCATATTGCAAAGGTGATAATTAGGAAACAATGCAGAATTCCTACCATCCTTAGCTAATGAATACGATAGCTCTGAAGATCTGAAAAGTACTGGCCTCTCCAATATGGACTTTAGAGAAGAAATGTAGAGGAGGTACAAAGAATTCAAAGAAAGCATGGAAAGAATCAAATGAACCACAAATAAGACTCAAGCATACATAAAAGTAATGAGATTGAAGTGGTAGCACAGTGTTAGGGCATTTGCCTTGCATGTGGCTGACCAAGATGGATGTGAGTCCAATCTCTAGCATCCCATATGGTTCCCTAAACCTGCCAGGAGCGATTTCTGAGTGAAGAACCATGAGTAACCTCTAAGAGCCACCAGGTATAGATCAAAAACAAACAAACAAACAAAAAGATGAGAGTAGAAATGAGAAAAATTCAAACTGAAATAACAGGACTAAAAAAATGGTAGGTGGAATAGAATGCCTCACAGGCAGAGAGTAACAGCTGCTGAGGACATAATCAGTCAGATGAAAGATGAGTTGCGTGACACCACCATACAACAGAAGAGACTGGAAAAGAGATTTAAAGTAAATGAATAAAAGAAGGAAAAAATTCTCAAAGGAAGTGAACAGATGACAATAGAATTCTGGGATAAACTCAGTAGAAACAATACAAGAAGCAGTAGAGTCCAGAGACCCAGGGGGGGGAAAACATGAAGAATCAATAGTCAAGGACATCATTTCTGAGAAGTTTCCACAGCTAAAAAGAGCAGCCACATACTGGATGCTCAAAGAGTAGCAAATAGCACCAAAAGACACTTCCTGGTCACTATGACGAAAACACAAGGACAAAATACAGATAGCAGCAAGATCAAAAGGGAGATAACATAAAATGAAGAAAACACAATTTACAACAGATTTATCATATGCAATCTTCAAGGCCCAAAGGCAGTCGTGTAATATTGTGAAAAAAATAAAAGGAATGGCTAAAGAAACTGTGGTACATATACACAATGGAATATTATGCAGCCGTCAGGAGAGATGAAGTCATGAAATTTTCCTATACATGGATGTATATGGAATCTATCATGCTGAGTGAAATAAGTCAGAGGGAGAGAGAGATGCAGAGTAGTCTCACTCATCTATGGGTTTTAAGAAAAATAAAAGTAATTTTTGCAACAATCCTCAGAGACAATGAGAGGAGGGCTAGAATTTCAAGCTCACTTCATGAAGCTCACCACAAAGAGTGGTGAGTGCAGTTATAGAAATAACTACACTGAGAACTACCATAATTATGTGAATGAATGAGAGAACTAGAAAGCCTGTCTGGAGTACAGGTGAGGGTGGGGTTGGATGGAGGGAGATTTGGGACATTGGTGGTGGGAATGTTGCACTGGTGAAGGGGGGGTTCTTTACATGACTGAAACCTAATCACAATCATGTATGTAATCAAGATGTTTAAATAAAGAAAAAAAAGAAAGGAATACTTCACCAAGAATATTTTACCCAGCCAGACAATTTTTTATATATTTTTATTTAAGTAACATGATTATATTAAGTAAGTATTAAGTAATATATTATATTTAAGTAACATGATTATACTAGTCACAAACAGTGACTTCACCACCGTAACATTCCCCCCTCTCTTTTTTGTTTTTGTTTTTGTTTTTCGGGCCACACTCGTTTGATGCTCAGAGGTTACTCCGGGCTAAGCGCTCAGAAATTGCCCCTGGCTTGGGGGGACCATATGGGACGCCGGGGGATCAAACCTCGGTTACGATCTTTCCTTGGCTAGTACTTGCAAGGCAGAGACACCTTACCTCTAGCGCCACCTCGCCGGTCCCGCATTCCTCCCTCTCAATGCCCCCCCCTCCCATTCCCTGCCTGTATTCGAGACAGGCATTCTACTACAGTTATTTGTTTTCTAAGTTCAGTAAATTCTTTTTTTTTTTTCTTAAAGGATAAGGGTTAAAGAAAAAATAGTAAAGGTGTGACAGTCAGTTTAGCAGGAGGAGGTTTGGCAGGCCCACGCCATGCCGGAGGCCTGCTTGGCCAGGCCTAGGGGGGGGTGCGGGATTTGGGTAACCCCAGCACCCCTCTGCCGCCTTGCTCCAGATCTCCAGGGCTTCCCCGGGCCACACCCCTGGGCAAGCCGGTGAGTTGGGTCCCTTGGTGGAGCTTGAAGGTACCCTAGGCCTTCCCCCACTATCCATGAGGCTCCTTAGGGAGGGTCTGGGTGGGGCTCTGAACTTCTGTTCTCCCAGCTTCTTGAAGGATCTCTCCTTCCTGGGAGCCGGGAGTCTAGCAGGAAGAGGTTTGGCAGGCCCACGCCATGCCGGAGGCCTGCTTGGCCAGGCCTAGGGGGGGGTGCGGGATTTGGGTAACCCCAGCACCCCTCTGCCGCCTTGCTCCAGATCTCCAGGGCTTCCCCGGGCCACACCCCTGGGCAAGCCGGTGAGTTGGGTCCCTTGGTGGAGTTTGAAGGCACCCTAGGCCTTCCCCCACTATCCATGCGGCTCCTTAGGGAGGGTCTGGGTGGGGCTCTGAACTTCTGTTCTCCCAGCTTCTTGAAGGATCTCTCCTTCTTGGGAGCCGGGAGTCTAGCAGGAGGAGGCTTGGCTGGCACTGGTAATCTCTGTCCAGTCTACATTTTCAAAATCGGCGGGGGCTACGCCCCCGCGCGCACAAGAAACATTAATAGTACTCTCACAAGAAACATTAATAGTACTCACTATCATTGAATTATGTTTTTATGTATGCAGAATGTCCATTTTGTACTCTGCCCTTTTGCATACCCCTTCATAAGTTCATATTTCTCTTTAACTTCTTTAACTCCTATCATCATTACTCCTTTTTTACCCTTTCTAACTTAAGTACTGTTGAGTCCTAATTCACAGACCAAAGTGGTGCCCTAGAGTTAACACCCACCCAACTATTTTAAAAGGCATAAAAAGGACACATATCTTTTCAACATTTTATGGGTGTTTTCTTTGACGGCTATAACTTTTGCTAAATACTTTCTTATACAGTGATGATCCCCCCCCATGTTTTTTATCTTCTCTTTGTGAACTGCTCAATATGGAATTTGGTGTGAAAGAATCCCTCAGTTTAATACTTATGTTTGAACCAAGTCATGCGTCTTGTTGGAAATGTTCTTATGCCCCCATATATCTGATAGCACCACGTGGCTTTATATTTTGTTTGCGTAGGCACAATAACATAGGAAAATACTATACATACCAATAAGTTCTTATCTAATAGAAATGGGAACTCACAAATCTTGTAGTGCAATGAGACCTTACACCCTGAACATTGACATAAAGACCTGGCACAGGCCTCAGAAGAATGGGCATTCTCCATTTACCCCTTGATCTACAGAAGACATTTACAAAACATCCAAGGTTGTATATAACATCACCCGGAGGCATTCCTGTACCAGGGACGACCCTACAGCTGCTCAGACATCGATCTACTCAAAAGAGACATCCCTTAACACTGAGAAGACAACAAGAACAATGACCTGTTTACTGGACAGGGCTTGCTGTATTGCCCCTTTATGGTGAGGTTTGTCTATAACATCACCTGGAAGCAATCCTCTACCACGGAAGACCCTACCACTGCTCAGACATCGTCCTGCTCAAAAGAGACTTCCCTTAACACTGAGAAGACTTAACAACAACAACCTGCTTACAGGACAGGGCTTCCTGCATTGCCCTTTCATGGTGAGGTGAAACGAAAAGGCACTCCACATCATGACTTCAATGTAGGACATGCAGATTCCAGAATCTTTAATACAGAAACATGAGACCAACAACAGAGACTGTGTGATAAGTGTGTTGGCGCTACGGACAATGTCTTGGAGCGAACGATAACTTTCCTGAGGCCTAGAGCTGGTCTTATGCCAGGAAACTTCAGGGGTAGGATCTCTTTGTATTTAGGCCAAGGCTATTCCTTTCCATGCCTCTCATATTTTGGTGGGCCTATGCAAACAACAATTGCCACTCTAACACCGTTTTTACTGTGCTCCTTTGACTCTAATCCTTAAAACACACCCACTTAAAATTTGAGGTTAACTTAAGCTAATATGCATGTATATGGAAATGTAAAAAATACTATGCCTCTAATGTTTAAGGAGTTACGTAAGTTTGATGGCTTTAGATTGCCTTGTGTGCTGTTAAGAAATATTATAATGTGCTACAATCTGGGGACTTGAGGGAAAAAGTAATTGCACATGGAGTCTGTTTTATTTATCTTAACTTTCTTTGGTGAAAATTCAAAGTTAAGATATCAGCAAGGGGACTTCTTCTGATAATTATGTTATGGGTGATTGTCCTTCCATTGTAACTTTACCTTATCCTCTTTCTTTGCATCTTTTGTTGTCATAATTCATAATAAAAAATTATATAAAAAAAAAGGTGTGACAGTGGCAATCGCCGTTGTTTGCATAGGCCCAGAAAAATATGGGGAAAACGGAAAAAACAATCCTTTGCCTGATTACAAGAAGGCCTCACCCCCGAAGTTTATTGGCATTAGACCGACTCTGGGCTCCAGGCATACCAATCTGTCCAACCTGAATCATTCTCCGTGGTCCAGTGAAACTTTTTCACATTTTAGCTGTTGTTGGTATCAAGTTCCTATATTTAAAGATTCTGGATACTATGCATTTCTTTCATCTAAGTCAGGCTGATGTGGAGCGTCCTCTAGTTTCAGCACACCATTAGATGTAGAGCTATCTGCCCTGCAAGCAGGCTGTTGCTGAGTCATCTGGGTGTTGAGAGCACTCTCTGGAGACAGTAAGTCAATGCCAGAGCAGCAGTAGGTCTTCCCTACTGGTAGAGGTTTGGATCCTGGTTTTTGTTTTTTTGTTTTGGTTTTGGTTTTTCGGGCCACACCAGTTTGATGCTCAGGGGTTACTCCTGGCTAAGCACTCAGAAATTGCCCCTGGCTTGGGGGGACCATGTGGGACGCCTGGGGATCGAAGCTTGGTCCTTCCTTGGCTAGCGCTTGCAAGGCAGACACCTTACCTCTAGCGCCACCTTGCAGACCCAGGTTTGGATCCTGGTAATGTTATAGACAATTGTGGTTGTTTCCATAGATGGTATCCATTGTTCAGGTGTGTATGGGCAATGCCCATTCTTCTGAGGCCTAAGCCAAATCATTGTGCCTATGCTCAGAGTATAAGGCCTAACTGCATTACCAAATTTGTGTTCCCATGAGCTGTTGTTTACCTGGGAAGCTGTGTATTCTTCTTTCAAATATGAATTTAAAAAATGTCTGATTAGGAAGCAATCAGACTTTTTTTAAATTCGTATTTGAAAGAAGAATACACAGCTTCCTTGGTAAACAACAGCTCATAAAATTTACAAACTCAAAAACCAACCTAAAAATAAAAAAACTAAAAGAAAAGAACTAAAAATAAAAGAACTAACCCATGGCAGAACCAACAGCCACACTTAATTCCTATAAAAAATGACAATTCTATGAGCATCATTTCTCTTGAGGTCAATGGATTAAAGCACCAGTTAAGAGACACAGAGTGGCATGATAAATAAAAAAATTGAATTTAACATTTTGCTGCCTGCAAAAACATATATGAATAGTTAAAGAAAACATAGACTCAAATTAGAAGGTTGAAGAATAATCATTCAAGAAAACAATTCCCTTAAAAAGGATTGGGTAGGGGTAGGAGTGATAGCACAGTAGGAGGGCATGTGCCTTGCATGCGGCTGACCCAGGATGAACCTGATCCAATCCCTGTCATCCCATATGGTCCCCCAAGCTAGGAGCAATTTCTGAACACAGAGCCAGAAGTAACTCCTAAGAGTCGCAGGGTGTGGCCCAGAAAAAAAAAAAGGATTGGGTAGCCATAAAAATCAGATAACATAAAATTTAGGCTTAAAAAGTTTATGAGATAGAGATGGACACTTCTTTTTTTTTGGTTTTTGGGCCACACCCGGCAGTGCTCAGGGGTTACTCCTGGCTGTCTGCTCAGAAATAGCTCCTGGCAGGCACGGGGGACCATATGGGACACTGGGATTCGAACCAACCACCTTTGGTCCTGGATCGGCTGCTTGCAAGGCAAAGGCCGCTGTGCTATTTCTCCGGGCCCAGAGATGGACACTTCTTAATAATGAAGTGATATGTACCTAACAGGAAAAAAATCACACGCCTAAATGTATATGCACCCAATGAGGGGTCATAAAAATATTTAAAACAATTGCTGATAGATTTGAAGAAAGACATTAATAGTAACACAATAATAGTGGGAGACTTCAACAATGCTGTCATCCCTTGATAGGTCAACTAGGCTAAAATGTACAAAGATATACTGACTCTGAAGGAAGAAATGAAAGAGCATGAACTAGTAGATATATATGTACATATATATAGAGATATCTGTATATTGATATACATATATATTTACAAAATATTATGGCATATATGTGCATATATGTCATATATATTCCATCCCCTAAAAGCTATATACACAATCCTCTCCAATGTACATAGTATATTCTCCAGCATAGACCGCCGGTAGGCCATATAACAAATCTCTATAAAATCAAGAAGATAGGAATTGAATCAACTATCTTCTCAGATCATGATACACTGAAAATAAAAGTGAAATACAGATAGACACAAAGAAAATCTTTAATAATTGGAAATTAAACAGTTCATTACTGAAAAACAAGTGAGTCAGAATCAAAATCAAAGAGGAAACTAAGATTCCAGGAAACAAATGAAGACTCATATTATCATAATTTGTAAGACACAGAAAAAGCAGTATTAAGAGGAAAATTTATAACTTCACAAACATTTATCAAGAAAGAAAGAACCTACATAAATAACTTAATGGTAGAGCTTAAAAAGTTGAAAAATGATCAACAAAATGAACCAAAAATAGGCAGGCAGAAGGAAATAATAAAGACTAGAGCAGAAATTAATAAACTGGAAACACACACACACACAAAAATCCAAAAGATCAATGAAAGCAAGAGATGGTTCATTAAAAAATAAGACTTAAGTATTCTGACGGTGACACCCAGACAGCCAATCAATCTTTGATAAAGGGGAAAGAAATGCAAAGTGGAGCAAGGAAAGCCTCTTCAACAAGTGGTGTTGGGATAACTGGTTAACATGGAAAAAAAAAGTGACCTCATGCCTCTCTTTAACATCATGCACAAAGGTCAAATCAAAATGGATTAAAGACCTTGATATCAGACCTGAAACTATAAGATGCATAAAGAAAAACAAGGGCAGAACACTCCATGACATTGAGACTAAAGGCATCTTTAAGGAGAAAAACACCACTGTCCAAGCAAATAGAAGCAAAATATAAACAATTAGAACCACATTAAACTGAGAAACTTCTGCACTTCAAAGAAAACAGTGACTAGGATTCAAAGACTACCCAAGAAATGGAAGAAACTATTTACCCAATACCCATCTGATATAAGATATATAAGTTACTGACAGAACTTAACAAGAAAAAAATATAACCCCATCAAAAAAAGGGGGGAGAAGAAATGAACAGACATTTCCTCAAAGAAGAAATACAGATATCCGAAAGGCACATACACAAAAATATGCTCTACATCACTAATATCAGGGGAATAGATATAAAATAACAATGAAATATCATCTCATACCGCAGAGATTGGCATACATCACAAAGAACAACCAGTGCTGGCGTGAATGTGGGGAGAAAGGGACTCTCATTCACTGCTGGTGGGAATGCCATCTAGTTCAGCATTTCTGGAAAAACTATATGGATATTCCTAAAAAAAAAACCTGGAAATTGATCTTTCATATTATCCAGCAATACTACTCCTAGGGATATACCCTAGGAACATAAAAAAGACATTGTAAAAATGCCCTTTGCACTCCTATGTTCATTGCAGCTCTATTTACAATAGTGAGAATCTGGAAACACTCCAGGTAACTAACGATAGATGAATGGCTAAAGAAACTGGTATATCTACACAATGGAGCTGTTAGGCAATATGAAGCCATGAAATCTGCTTATACTTTGCTGAGTGAACTGGGTCAGAGGGAGAGGGATAAACATAAAATAAACTCACTCATTTCTGAAATATAAGAAAAATAAAAGACAGTATGACAATAAGATCCAGAGACAATAAAAATGAAGATCAGAAGGACCAGTTCATGATAGTAAGCTTGTCATAAAGAGCAGTTGAGTACAGTTAGAGTAAAGAAGGATCTCTTATGACAATAATAGTGTTTTATGGGTGACATTGGTGGCAAGAAAGGAACACTGGTAAAGGGTGATGTACATTCTATAATTGAAACCCAACTATGAATAATTTTGTAACTATAGAGCTTAAGTAAAGCAATTACATATATATTTTAAATAGCTTACTTTAGATTTCCCAATTGAGATACATATTGCTTTCAAAATCTTTACAGTTTAATATATTATAGCATTACCATTACCACACAAAATTAGAGCAAATAAATGTAATATATTATTTTTTAAAATACTTAATTTTACTTCCTATACATCCAGATAATAATTATTCTATTCAGTAACATAATTGATGGATACATGTTCATCTTCTGCAGCCTGCAATCCAAAAATGATTTGACTTGTAGACAAATAAAACTTTGAAATGTCATGGCCTGGAAGAATAGTCTGAATGGTTTAGTACATATAGAAATAAAATATTTAACATTTTTTACCTGAAATGTATAAATAATTACTATTTAGAACTAAGCAAGCTTTCTGAATTTGCAACTTCAAAAAATCAGCTGACATACACATTTCTTTTCCAATTTTTTTTAAAAAATGCTTCATTGATTTTAATAATCTCAGATTTAATTTTTGGAATGAACTCAGTTGACTTCTTTATTCACATTCTATAGATACTTTTTATGAAGAGGAAGAAAGAATAAGGAAAAGAATAAGAATAAGAGTACAGGCCGGTGTGGGGTGTGGAGGAAGGACACTTGGAATATTGGTCATGGGAATGTTGCACTGGTGAAGGATATATATATATATATATATATATATATATATATATATATATATATATATATATATATATATATATATAAAGAAAAAAGAAAAAAAAGATAAGATGAGGCCTCCCAATTCTTACCACAGGCTGTGTTCTCTACACTGACTGTATATATAGAAAGAGGGGGTACAGTAAATGCACCCCATATACACCCTCAACACAGGTCCTTTTCCTGGTCTAAATTGTGAATTGGGGGACAAAAAAAAGAATAAGAAGAA
This sequence comes from Suncus etruscus, assembly GCF_024139225.1. Classification (NCBI taxonomy): domain Eukaryota; kingdom Metazoa; phylum Chordata; class Mammalia; order Eulipotyphla; family Soricidae; genus Suncus; species Suncus etruscus. Next base: position 47,586,684 of record NC_064858.1, read on the forward strand.
ATAAGGAAGAAAGAATAAGCAGAGAAGAAAGTATTTTACTTTTCTCTTGGCGATCCATATTTCTTTAAATTGATGCCCAACATAAGATCTGACCACAGTAAAACTTTTTTGATGGAAATATTATGCCACTTACACTCATATCTTTGTTCATTGACAATATAATGTGTTCCAATAAGATTTCAATTGAAATTTTCATAGTGGATCATTAGTAGAGATGTTTACTTATATTTTTTTATTTGAGGAGGGCAAAAACAATAAATAGGAAAGACCTCCAAATTAAGAAATTTGATTACATTAAAAAGTAAGAGCCTGCAGGTTTTTTTTTTAATTTATTGTAACCAATGTGAATTACAAGTCTTCTGCAGTTATATTTAGGGTACATAGTGACGGTGAATTAAGGCCGTTCCCACCACCAATGTTGTCCTCCCTCCATCCCTATTCCCAGCATGCATTCCATACCTCCCCCCTTTGTTCCCTAGACTGCTAGTGTAGCCATAGCCAATCCCTTTTGTATATATCTTGATATAGATTAGGTATCTTGATGACTTTAGGTTTGCTCTTGGTACTATCCACTTTTTTTTCTTCCCCCTCCATTTGTGAGGCAAAACAAGATGATAAAGCCCTGTGGGAAAAAGAAGATGCTGGGAGGGTCTGTCTAGGATCTATCAGTATTAATTTAAAAGGAGAAATGGGAAAAAAAGAAAGAGAAAAAGAAAATAAATAAATAAAAATAAAAGAGAAGGAAAGAAAAGAAAAAAAAAACAAACAGGCACTGACTGACAAAAAACATGACAGCAAAAGTAAACATCAACTAGGTCTTTAATCCATTTGTATAAGATATGAGATATGGATCAATCTTTAAGTTCTTATAGGTGGTTATCCAGTTGTTCCAACACCATTTTTTGAAGAGATTGTCTTTGTCCCACTTCAAATTCTTGGCTCCTTTGTCAAATATTATATTTGGGGGTATGTCACTGGATATTCTATTCTGACCCATTGGTCTGAGACTCTATCTTTGTTCCAGTACCATGCTGTTTTGATCACGATGGCTTTATAATAAAGCTTCAGATTATGTAAAGAAATGCCACCTAGTTTCTTGTTTTTCAGTATGGATTTAGATCTTTTGTGGTTTTTTAATATGAACTTTATAATTGATTGTTCCAAGTCCTTAAAAAGTGGTGTCTGAATTTGGATAGGGATTGCATTGAATCTATATTGTAATTTAGGTAAGATAGTCATTTTGATGATGTTGATTTTTCCTACCAATGAGGCAGGGGATTTTCTTCCATTTCCTTAGGTCCTCTTCAATTTCTTTCTGAAGTGTTTTGAAGTTTTCATGGTATAGATCTTTCATGTCTCTTGTCAAGTTAATTCCTAGATACTTGATATTTTTAGATACTATTTTAAATGGGATTGACTCCTGAAAGTCTTTTTCCTCTGCTTCATTATTTGTATAGAGGAATGCTACTGTCTTTTGTGTATTGACTTTGTAGCCAGTCACGTTGCTTTTATTGGTTTATCATTTCTAGGAGTTTCACTGTGAACTCTTTAGGGTTTTCGAGTGGTCCTCAAACTATGACCCGCGGGCCACATATTGTGTTTGTATCTGTTTTGTTTCTTCATTGCAAAATAAGATATATGCAGTGTGCATAAGAATTTGTTCATAAGTTTTGTTTTTACTATAGTCAGACCCTCCAATGGTCTGAGGGACAGAGAACTGGCCCCCTGTTTAAAAAGTTTGAGGACCCCTGAATATCATCTGCAAAAAGAGATAGTTTGACTCCCTCTTTCCCTATTTCATTCCTTTAATTCCCTTCTCTTGTCTGATTGCAATTTCTAGGATTTCTAAAACTATGTTGAATAAGAGCAGAGAGAGTGGACAGCCTTGCCTAGTTTCTGACATTAGTGGGAATGCTTTCAATTTTTTTTTGCCATCAAGGATAATGCTGGCTGTGGGCTTTTTATAGATAGCTGTAACTATCTTGAGGAAATTTCCTTCCAGTCCTATTTTGCTGAGTGTTTTCATCATAAATGGGTGTTATATTTTGTCAAATGCCTTCTCTGCATTGATTGATTTGATCATGTGATTTTTGTCTTTTTTGTTGTTGATGTGCTGTATGGTATTGATTGACTTGCATATGTTGAACCATCCTTGCATCCCTGGGATGAAACCCACTTGGTCATAGTGTATAATCTTTTTGATGTATTGTTGGATTCAGTTTGCTAAGACTTTGTTGAGGATTTTTGCATCTATGTTCATTAGTAAGATTGGTCTGTAATTTTCTTTTTTGGTGGTATCTTTGCTTGCTTTGGGAATGAGTGTGATATTAACCTCATAAAAGGAATTAGGGAAGATTCCTGTTTTTTTGATGTTTTGGAAGAGCCTAAGAATGAATGATAGTAATACTTCTCTGAATGTGTATTCTGCTTTATGAGGGTTAAGGGCCCTATATATGTCCATTCATTAGTCCTAATTATTCTTGTTTCTCATTTAGGGCTCTATGTCTTTGCTAGTGAACCTGTCTAATGGGGATAATGGAGTATTAAATTTCCTGCTACTATCACATTTCTTCCATATGTTTCTATAGGTTTGTGAGCAAATGCCTTATACATATTTGCTGGCTCTACATTTGGTGCATAAATGTTGATCAGAATTAACCCAGAGTTAGAGTCTTGGTCCAATGTTCACTGATCAGTAAATAGTGAGCTTCTTTGTCTCTGAGTACTTTCTTGAGATTAAATGCAATTTGGTCTGATATTAGAATGGCTGTCCCAGCTTTTTTTTTCAATTGGCTTGAATAATTGAATTCCATCCTTTTATTCTTTTTTGCGGGGGGCGGGTCATATCTGGCAGGGTGTCTGGGGTTACTCTTGGCTCTACACTTAGAAATCACTCCTGACAGGCTCAGGGGACCATATGGGATGCCGGGATTTGAACTACCAACTTTCTGCATGCAAGGCAAATGTCTGACCTCCATGCTATCTCTACAGCCCCCATCCTTTTATTTTAAGCCTGTGTCTATCCTGTTCTTTTAGGTGTATTTCTTGAAGGCAGCATATATCCAGTTTTGGTTTTCTGATCAAACCCTCTACTCTGTGTCTTTTAATGAGGAAATTTAATCCATTGACATTTACAGAGATTATTAACAGAGAGGGTTGTTGTGTTATTGTATTATGTAGAGTGGGATGTTGTTACAATTGGGTGTTTGGATTGTGTAATTCATTTTTGAGTAGTTCATTTAGAGTTGGTTTGGTAGTACAAATTGTGCGAGTTCTTTCTTGTCTGAGAATGTTTTTAATCCTCTTTGCCATATGAATGGGAATTTTGCAGGGTAGTGGAATCCAGATTGGAAGTTTCTTTCATTCAGAAGTTTAAATATGGCATTCCACTGTCTTCTTGCTTGAATGGTTTCAAATGGAAAATCTAGTTTAATTCTTATGTTCCTTTCTTTGTTTTTTTTTTCTCCCTTATTTCTTTAAAGAATTTAACTTTCTCTTTGTTGTTTACCATTTGGATAACTATATGTCTTGGTGTTGGTCTATTAGGATCTATTTTATTAGGGACTCTTTTTGTCTCTTGGATGTACAGGTGTCTCTTTCCAGAGGATGGGAAAATTTTCTGCTATTATTTGTTCTTTCTCACTAATTGTTTTTTCCTTTCCCTTTTTTCTCCCCTTCTGGTATTCCTACAATTTGTAGGTTATCTCTATTGTCTGCGTTTATTAGGTACCTGACATTTTCTTCCAATATTTTGTTCTTGTTTCCTTATTGACTTCCTTGTCATTGTTGATTTGTAGTTTTTCTTCAAGTTCCTTTATGCGCTCTTTCAACTGTGTAATTCTGCTATTATGGCTTGCTACTATGTACTTTATTTTCTGCAACTACATTTTTATGGATTCTCTTATCTTTTGTAAAAGTTCTTTGAGTTGATTGAATTGTTCATCTATCACTTTTTTGATTTTAGAGGCTAGTTATTCCTTGATTTCTATTGCTAAGACATATATTGCTGCTTTTAGGTCCTCATCTTTGGGCTCATGCATTTTGGTCGACTTGGAAACTTGCTAGGATTTCTTTCCATTTCCTCAGCTGCTAGTGTCTTTCTTAGTTTACCCATATTTCTTTGCATTAAGTGGCTTTGAATGTAGAAATTTTGGGTTGTTTAATAAAGTGTCCTGCTGTACAGATTGTATTAGAAGTGGTCAGGGGTATATTCAATTTTAAATTTACTTTTCCTATTCGAGTGAGCTTGTCTAAGTATGATATCGATATTACAAGTTATCTAATTAATTGTCTTGCTATTCTGTTTTATGGGCTGTGAATTATATGAGGGAACTGAGTGTTGGATCTGAGTTGCCTAGAACTATATGTTGTAAGTTAGAATGTCTCATGCATCAGCTTAGTCTGGGGGTTTGTTGGTATGGTGCAGGGTGCAGGCACACCTGGCCTGCAGTCATGGCGTCAGCAGGGAGTTCACGTGGTCTGGGGTAGGAGGTGGGACACAGACTCACCTGGCCTGCAGTCCCAGTGTCCAGGTAGAGTTCACACGATATGGGGTAGGAGGTGTGGTGCAGATGCACCTGGCCTTGTCCTGGTGCTTGATGAAGAGTTCACAAGATTTGAACTGCAGTGTGGTTTAATGTTTGAAAACTTTTTAATTCTTTTTATAAAACTTCCCTGGAAAAGACCATGATTTAATTTGAATTATCAGTAACTAGAATAACAGAATATGGAATGAAATCACCTGTTTTCTCATTGGTTTTTCTCCCTTTGAATCAAATACCCTAGAGAACAGTCATAACAAGGATACAATTCACTGGGAATCCATAGCTTAAGGGGTTCCCTTTGTCTCCATTCTTTCTCTGAGATACCAGAAGTACAAAGGAATGCCCTCTCTGAATAATATATTTCCTGTTAGCAGTTTACTTTTAATATGATGTTAAAAATATAGTTACAGTATCCAACACGTGTTCAGGTGAGAAGGAGTGAGGCAACTTGGGTTTCTTGAATATACTTTATACATTAGAATCTGCCAAGATAATTTTATTTAAAGTTCTTTCTACAGGCACCCCAAAGAGTTAAAGTATAGTAAGGTTTACAAGCTTATCCATTGTCAACCACCAGAAGACAGAGATGGGATTAGAATCCCAGAGGCTCAGCCATCAATATTAAGATCCTATGGAATAGTAAAAAAAAAAAAAAAAAAAACTCCACCCTAGGCTCCATCCTATGACATGTGCAAAGATCACTAGCTACAGAGGACTGAATTTATCATCCACGATGGAGTGGAAAACTTCCAGACATCATAAAAAACCTAGGGGAGAGTAAAAGAGTATGTATGGAGTCTATAGTTATGCCCACAACAGTATACTTCAAGGGCAGAGAAACCATGTATCTCTTAGGCCAGGGGAATTCCCTTTCTAATCTCCCCAATTTTTACTGTGCCTATGCCAAAAAAACAAACAAACAAACAAACAAACAAAAACCAACAATGCACAAATGAAAAATAAATTTTGTAGTTGTTGTTGCATGTTTTATTTTCTTTTATTTCCTTTGCCCCCCCCCACCCCGTGCTTTGATTCATCTTTATTTCAGGACCGTGGTTAGTGTTTGGTTGTTGTCTATTGCTGTGGTGCTCTTCAGGTTTTTTGTTTGTTTGTTTTTGTTTTTTTTTGGGGTCTTTTGGATTTGATTTATTGTATTATTTTATGTTTTCCTTCCTTTTCTCCTTTCTTTTCTTAAACTGATTTTTATAGTCTCTAGAAGGACTCCCCCCGTGTTTTGTTTGTTTAAATTTTTGACCCCCCCCTTTTTTTTTTTTGGTTTTTGGGTCACACCCAGCTGCGGTCAGGGATTACTCCTGGCTCTACGCTCAGAAATTGCTCTTGGCAAGCTCGGGGGACCATATGGGATGCCGGGATTCAAACCCCCAACCTTCTGCATGCAAGGCAAATGCCTTACTTCCATGCTATCTCTCTGATCCCTTAACCCCCCCTTTTTTTTTTCTTACCTTCAAACAGAACCACATAACATGAAGCATCTTGTTCTGCTCACAAATTGAGGGGAAAATAATGGAGGACACCAAGATCAAACAGTCGTATAGACATCGAGTAGAAATAAAAATTGATCAGACTTAAACACTAAATCCAAAGCCAACTACAACAGAATCGATACCCAATGTACAACAAGCTAGACACAGAAGGGACCACTTAGACTAGCAGGCTGGGGGGCAAGAGAGAGGGATATAGGATGCATGCTGGGAACAGGGGTGCAGGGAGGACAACATTGATGGTGGGAATTCCCCTGATTCAATGTCACTATGTGCCTAAAATACTACTGTGAATGATTTGTAATCCACTTTGATCAAAATAAAAATTATTAATAAAAAAGAGACAATTATTAAGGACCAAAATAGTAATAAAAGTGAGCAATTTCTATTTTAAAAATAAAGATTAGGGGCCGGCGAGGTGGCGCTAGAGGTAAGGTGTCTGCCTTGCAAGCACTAGCCAAGGATCAGGACCACAGTTTGATCCCCCGGTGTCCCATATGGTTCCCCCAAGCCAGGGGCAATTTATGAGCACTTAGCCAGGAATAACCCCTGAGCACCAAACGGGTGTGGCCCGAAAAAAAAAAACAAAAAAAAATAAAGATCATATCCCCTCACTTACTCCCCAGCAGAAACTGGTTGGTGCCTCACTGCCATTATACATTAAATGCTTGTACTGTTTAAAAGGGTAAAAGTACAAAGACTCAGCCACTCTGTTTTCTTGATTTGATGCAATCAATTGAGTCCATTAATAATCCAAATGTTGCCATGAGGTCCCCCTCCTCCATCGAGGTCAGGAGTAGGAGTAAGAAGAGTGAGAAAACACCAAAAGGTCAAAACAAGGAGCTGCATCTACAGCAGGAGACCAAATGTAAGAGAAGAATCTAACCTAAACCCAGACTTGACTCTTGAATTTAAATACCTTATAATATGACCTCATAATATGACCCTAGTTTGACTTGCAAGCACCTGCAGATATCTTGTCTGAACAGAGTCAAGAATAGTCCCTTACAGTCATGGGATATTATCCAACCCAGCCATTCCCTCCCACCCAGTATTATTTGCTCAGCTTTCACTTCCTCCCTAGCTTGTAGGAAATAACAAATGACTTCAAAGGTTGACTCTAGTCCTTCAAATAAAAAATTAAATGGTGTCATATTACATAAAATTAAAAAATTGCATTATCATGGATAACAGGAATAGAAAACTACCTATGCCACTTGTAAAGTGCTGCATTACCCTGATTTTAAATCATGTTGTTGAGACCACCAGGTTCCTCATGGATAAGATCCTTAATATGCGTTTTCTAAACTAAGTCTCATGACATCGTCTAGTACAAAGCAATGATGTGACCTTGAGTGAATCATTCATATTTCTGGGCCTGCCTGCCTCTAACTCTGATTAAGAGTTATCAATACATAAATTTAAATATACAAGAATATGCCAAGAGATGGAATAGATAAGATAGTGAGCCACATTGAGGGGTATATTATTTTTCTATATAAGTTGATGGGAGGAAAGTAGTATGAGCAAATGGGAGAATGTCTAGTAGATGTAGGAAAGACAAATTCAATAAACAGTTTTCAAGTATTAGTTTCAAAATCAATGTCTTTCTTCCTTTGACTATTACTGTTTTGTGGTAGCTTAAGAAGCTATGCTCTCCTCCCTGTGTACTTCAGAAAATAGACAGGATAACAGGAAACAGCTTCAGATTCCATCGTGATTATAGCTACTTAAGTTTGACTTATCAGATACTACCTCAAACAGATGGTATGTAACATTTGATTAAGGGCTTATTCTGGAAGCTTAAAGAAACATTTCCTTTTTCTTAATATAGAAAATATGCAGAGAAGAAAGGAAATATGCTGACATTCCTACCCATGGTCCACGAATATCAGAGCATCTCAATGATTGTGTATATCCTAAATGGGTTTGTGCTTATTACAGAAGCCACGACCAAACTACACCATATTGACATGCTGGAATTTTGGTGAAGAAAGATATTGCAAATCACCCCATGCAAGCTCTTTATTTAACGTAAATGTTTACAGAGAGAAATAAATTTATTGTTCATGGTCTTGTTGGTTTTGAACTTCAAATTCGTCCCTCACACTAGACTTTATATATGTATATGGGAGGAACATACAAATATGTCAGCTCCATAATTACCGAATTAGCACCAATATGTGATGAACAATTATCAGAATTTGAAGGGGCCGGGCGGTGGCACTACAGGTAAGGTGCCTGCCTTGCCTGAGCTAGCCTTGGACGAACCGCAGTTCGATCCCCCGGTGTCCCATATGGTCCCCCAAGCCAGGAGCAACTTCTGAGTGCATAGCCAGGAGTAACCCCTGATCGTTACTGGGTGTGGCCCAAAAACCAAAAAAAAAAAAAAAAAAAAAAAAAGAATTTGAAGCTGATGAATAATGCCATACAAGTCCAGTTAATGAGCCAAAAGCTTGGTGCTTCAAAGCACTTAACATTAATCAGCATTTGGCTTCAGTTTGTGACAAGTATTTTCAAAACATCACAGACAATTACAATATTCTTAGCTTTGCTGAGTGTAAATACAATATGAAAGAAAGTAGGGATTTCATAAATGGCAGCCTCCAGAATGGAAATAATGAGTCCCAGGGAGAAAGTACAATGTGTTCATCTGTCTGGCAGCCAAATGTAATTTAGGAACCAATGAAGTCACTGAGAGATTGCAAAGTGAGCCTTGAGCTTGATGAGGATGAGAAGGCATCTTTTCCCAAAAGCAAAAACAGAACTAGCAGATAGCACAGACCTATAATGCCATTAGAGAGGAGGTAACCTGAGAGCATGTCTCTTTCATGCTTTGTCCAAGTGTATCACTCCCACACAGATCACCTACCCAATTTGATTGCCAGTAGTATGACAGAGGGGAGAAATTCCCCAGGAACACATTTGGAGACTGAGATGATGGGAAAGTATCAGAAACAAACAAACAAGAGTGGTTGGTCAGAGGATAGTACCTAAGCTCCATGTTCCTGTGTCTCCAATTTCCTGTCTAAGATCTATTGGTTATCTGTATTTATCTATCACCTACCTCTACATATATATATACATATACATATACATATATATGTAATTTGTCTATCTAAAGAATCAGGCTAACATTAAGTTCTTTGAATGACTGAAGCTTTCTTTATTGACAGGACATCCAATAGCATTGCTCATCAGTTAGTATTTTTTGTTTGTTTTTTCTTTCATTTTGGGGCCATACCCAGTGGTGCTCAAGGTTTACTCCTGAAATCTCTCCTGGCAGTGTGTGGGAAACCCTATGTGATGCAGGGTATCGAATCCGGATCTGCTGGCTGCTATACTATCTCTCCTCCCGCTTCATCAGTTAATCTTATATTTAAAAAATATGTTAATCAAGTACCAGTCACTAGTGCTCAGGCCATTAAACATTAGCATATATTGAGAAATCATTATGCCAGAAACAATCCTGGAGACTTTTCCTACAATCTCATTTACTCATCACATGACTTTGAGATGATAATATCGAAATGATATCAGCCAGAGCATCTGATTATCCATAGTGCACTATTCTAGACAGTAGGGATTCAGCAGTCATTGAATAGGCAGCCCTTCCACTCCTCTCCCTTAGGCAGAAACATAGTAGTTATCCACTGCTACCAAACTAATCTCCCCAAAATATACTGGCTTGAAACAACAACAAAATGATGAATCAGAAGTTTTAGGATTCCTTGAATGGGGGCTGAGATCTTCATGAATCTGTAGTCAAAAGGCAAAATGGCTGGTCTAAGAGGCTCTCCCCCTGGGACCTTTCATCATTATTCCATGAAGTTCATCTTCCAACAGCTTTTGATGTTGCTATAATGGCAAAGGTAGGGTATTGAGAGAGACTAGAAATATCCAAATGTTCTTGAGACCTCAAGTCTTCACATGCTTAGTCAGTATCTATTCTGTAACATTCTCTTAGGCAAAGAATTCATTATAGGTGCCACCAGAGCTGTACAGCAAGGGAGAAAGGATGAATAGAAACAAGAGTCACATACTCACCTTGGAAAGCCCAGGGACATAGAAAGAGAGTGCTAATTCCCTGAGTCTCACTGGGTCTAAGAAATGATGTTGCTAAAGAATTCATGAAATTGCTTCAATTGAATGTTATTACATTAATCCAGTGAGATAAGTCAATTTATCAATCTCTACTCTCCATATGAGGAAATTGAGAATGAAAGAGGCTTTAAAAATATGTTTAGTGAGCTAGAATGATAGTACAGCAGGAAAGGTACCTGCTTTACACGACTGACTGGGGTCAATCCCCAGTGGCCCGATATGGTCCCCTGAGCCAAGCCAGAGTGATCTCAAAGCACAAAATAAGGAGTAAACCCTAAGCACCATCACATGTGGCTCAAAAACAAATAAAATGCCTCTGACTTATAGATAGGATTGGAGATATAGTACCATAGGTAAGACATTTGTTTTACAGACATCTGTGTGTACTGTGACCCTGATATGAATCCCTGGCACCACAATATGGTCTCATAAACACTGTAAGGTCACTTCGGAGCACAAAGCTAGAAATAGCTCCTGAGTAACCTTTAGCCCAAAGTCCCACCCACTCAAAAAATATGGAAAAACAGACATCAGGGAACTTCTACCAAATCTTGTGTAACCAATACACCATGTCTATCCTAACCTTCCCAGTATGGCTTTCCAAATGTCCAACAGTCAATTCCACACATAAGAGAACTGAAGTCATTATTCCCAGAATTTGGAAATCAATGGCTGTCTTTATTCTTCTTTCTTTAAATATTTTAATTAAAACTAATATGAATTATAAGTCTTTCACAATTATATTTCAGGTACATACTGACAGTGAGTTAGGGTTATTCCCACCACCAGTGTTGACTTTCCTCCACCATAGTTCCCAGGATGCATTTCAAACCGCTACCCTTAGCCCCCTGGACTGCTAGTGTAACAGGTCCATTTTGTGTATAGCTTGTGATAGTTTGGGTCTCTTAATTCTATTGTCATTATATTTAGTTTGGGTATTTAGATCTGACCATTTTTTATTCCCATGAAATGCTCTTGAGACTGCTTGGCCCCTGAGCCCCATACACTTTTTTTCTTCTCTCAATTGGTAGGAGGACATAGAAATATGAGGTAGAATAAGATGATTTATGTTCTATGTTCTGTAAAAAAAATGTGTGAGCCCCTATCTAGAAGTAATAAATAAAATTAAAAGAAAAAAGAGGGAAAAGGAGGGACAGATGTGGCTTTTTCTTTTTACATAGGCATAGTGGATATTGGGGAAATTAGAAAGAAAATTCCCTGGGCCTAAGAGATACAGGGTGTCTCTATCCTTAAAGCATACTGTCATAGGATCTATTACAGACTCTGGGAATGTAGTTGTCAAATCCCAAGATCTTTTTTTATGATCCCAGGAAATGTTTTGTTCAGCAGTGGTTGTGATAGTCAGTCTTTTGTAATTAGAGATCTTGTTTTTTGCACAGATCCTAGGACAGAGCATCTTCCAATTTAACCTCACCACTAGTTGGTGGGGTAGGGCAACCTGCCCTTAAATCAAGTTGTTGCTGTTTCCTCTTCATTAGTGTGTCAGATGAACGAATCTACCTTGGATGATATTCCTTTTTCTGATGATGCCTTTCTACCTTCAGAAATTGTGAAAATTTTATTTTATTTTTGTTGTTATTGTTGGGGTTATTTTTGGTGGGTCACACTCAGTGGTGCTTAGTTCTTATGCCTGGCTCTAAACTGAGGAATCAGCCTGGTCTTGCTCTGATGATCATATGGGTTGCTGGAGATCAAATCCAGGTTGGCCAGGTATAAAGTAAGCATCCTACCCATCTCTTTGGCCCAAGAACTGTGAAAATGTTTTGGAAACCCTTCCCTGATCTTCAGTAATAGACTTAAAGTATTATATCAGTAAGAATCTCTTCACCCTTTGTCTGATGCCACTATTGTAGCACTCAGCACTATCTGATCTAAATTTATCCTCTACTGAAATTCAAGCTCTTTAAGTCAAACACTACATCTAAGATTGTTTGGCCTATAGGCCCTACACACTTCCAGGTAAATGCAGGCATCATAGAAGAAAGTGATTTTGTTTACAACTTAGCATACTTTGAGGATACTGGAGAGAAAAATGGCCCAAATATTCCAGGATTATTAGAAGAGGCTGATTTCAACAATGGTGATGCCAGACATGGGTACAGGAGACTGTAGAGTTTTGTTTCAGACTTGGATATAGGTTGATTATTGAACTTACAAGTAGAAATTTTAGACTAGAATATGGTCTCATGACAAAAGTCAAGATATGAGTCTAAAAGGTCAAATAGGTTTGACAAAAAAAATATAACCACTACTAGGGATATACCCTAGGAACACAAAAATACAATTCAAAAATCCCTTCCTCTCACCTATATTCATTGCAGCACTATTTATAATAGCCAGACTCTGGAAACAACCTAAATGCCCTTCAACAGATGAATGGATAAAGAAACTGTGGTACATATACACAATGGAATATTGTGCAGCAATCAGGAGAGATAAAGTCATAAAATTTTCCTATACATGGATGGACATGGATTCTATTATGCTGAGTGAAATAAGTCATAGGGAGACAGATAGATGCAAAATAGTCTCATCCACTCACCTATGGGTTTTAAGAAAAGTAAAAGACATTCTTGCAATAATTTTCAGAGACAAAAGAGAGGAGGCTGAAGTTCCAGCTCACTCCATGAAGCTCACCACAAAGAGTGATGAGTGCAGTTAAAGAAGTAACAACATTGAGAACTATCATAACAATGTGAATGAATGAGGGGAGTAGAAAGCACATTTAGAGTACAGGCAGGGGTGGGATGTGGGGAAGGGAAATTTGGGACATTGGTGATGAGAATGTTGCACTGGTGAAGGGAAGTGTTCTTTACAAGACTGAAATCCAACTACAATCATGTTTGTAATAAGATGTTAAATAAAGATAATAATAAAAAAGAAGAACCTTCGAGGGCTAAGACTTTTATCAAAATATTGAGAAGATAATGCACAAGAAGAGATGAATGAACTCCAAAACACAATCATGTTAAAAGCATAGCTGAAGGGTCAAAGCTGTGGCACAAGCGGTAGGGCATCTGCCTTGCATGCACAAACCTAGGATGGACCGCAGTTCTATCCCCCAAATCAGGAGCAATTTCTGAGTGCATAACCAGGAGTAACTTCTGAGCATCACTGGGTGTGCCCCCCCCCCAAAAAAAAGCAGAGCTGTTGGGCTGAAGAGATAGCGGAGCAGTAGAGAATTTGCCTTACATGCTGCTGACCCAGGACAGACCCAGTTCGTTTCCTAGCATCCCATATGGTCTCCTGAGCCTGCCAGGAGTGATCTCTGAGTGCAGAGCCAGGAGTAGCCCTTGAGCACTGCTGGGTGTGAACCAAAAACCAATTAATCAATCAATCAATCAAATAAATAAAGTTTTAAAAAAAAGCAGAGCTGAATAAGGATGCAAATATATCAGCAAGATTTTGCCAGGTAGTGAACTTGGGCTGTATGCTTACCTGAATGATCATGCAGACCATGAAGAACAATGAAAACCAGAATTAAATTTGTGTTTTGTCTAAACTCTAAATTTCAGGCAAAAATTGATAAGGCAAAGATATAAATTAGTTATCTATGAGTTAGTAAATGAACATGTGATTTCTTTACCCACCTAAAACATACTTTTAAAAAGTTCACTAGAACAGAATGTATTAGCTTATGAAAAATAATGATGGATTTATTTCAAGCATGCATGGATTCAGGACAAAAAGAATTTTCTTATGTCTCCCCTCTATGTCTTTCTCTCTCTCCTTCTCTCTTTCCCTTTTCTTCTCCCTCTCCCTCACTCATTTTTTCTCATTTCGGGTTCTCTTAAATGTTCGGCTCATGTCTTTCAACATGCAACCAAGATAGATGATAGAAAGCAACTCCACCCTTCCTCATCCTTATAGCTCATACTTTCAATACTAAGAAAATATTTCCATTAAATGTCAAAGAAAGAACCTGATTGACACTTTCCTACCAGTCCTCAAGCCAAGGTAAGGGATCATTCCTGTTACGTATGTGTTATAAAATTACTGCTGTAGTAATCTTGCAGAGCTCCCATTAAAAAGTAATTTTATTAAACAAAGAGGAGGAAGAATGCTGGACAGACAAAACCATATAATTCTCTTCCAAAATCATTTCCATTTTTGTTCTGTGTCCTTAGTGAGACAGCACTCAGAAATTACTCTTGGCAGGCTCAGGAGACCATATGGGACACATGAGACACATGAGCTGATTGATCATTCAACTGGGAATATTTGCTTGACTCATTGCCCATGTTGCCCACTACTTGTTTTGCTAGTAAATAGCCTTTGACCTCTAGACATACTCCAGGCAGAGGAATATAATGAGGTCTCAGGCCAGTCAGTTATAAGGCTCATTGCCCCAGCAATTGTATTCAGTTTCCTTATAATTACTTTCAATTGAGATTGATATTTGACTCTGTCCCTATTCCTTCCTGAGATACATCTTGGATTTTCATTCTCTAGGCTATTATCTTAGACCTGGAATATTACTTTATTCTCTTCTAATGTGGCTTTGTTACCAAACTCCCATGATGGTGTCTGCTCTTTCATTGAGTAGCTATTGTGCAAGAGCTCTCTAAAGCTGCATACGGAAACCTCTTCACTAGCCAACTCTTCTTTCTATTACCCACTGGTTGAACCAGCCCTGTGCTATGTCTGGAGGCTGATTCAGACTCTAAGTCCTATTTCCTTCTGGCCATTTCCCAATTATGATAACGACTAACATCTCTAAAAAATCCTCCAAAGTTTCCTTCTATGCAGGGTAATCGGTTCTCTAAAAATAGCATTCTTGGATGCTCCCAAACTGTAGTCACTCCATTTTAAACATTTATTATTCTCTGTAGAATCATGAAGAATCGAAAATAATAATGAACTTCTTCACTTTTTTAATGCAATTTTTCAGTGGGGTCTTATAAAAACCTTATATTGCTGTGCACCAAAGTATTGAATCTCTCCTATAACAATTTCTGCATTGCTTACAGATCTCCTTTTCCCAGAGATGTCAGAGCTCTCTTTCTAGGATCTTATCTATAAAGACTTCTTTCCTCTTTTTTTTTTTTTTTTTTTTGGGTCACACCCAGCAGCGCTCAGGAGTTACTCCTGGCTCTGTGCTCAGAAATCACTCCTGGCAGGCTCAGGGAACCATATGGGATGCCGGGATTCCAACCACCAACCTTCTGCATGAAAGACAAATGCCTTACCTCCATGCTATCTCTCTGGTCCCTTTTTTTTTCTCTTCATTCAGGGAAAAAATAAATAGCTTATATATATGTACACATACAAATAGACTCTCAATTCTCCATTAATTTGATAAACATGCCTGGACATGAATTCCATAGAAGAAAAGGCGTGGGTTCAGGTTGAACAAGAAGAAGCATATCACTGAAAAATTATTTTTTAATCTGGGAATGCACTACCAAGACTCTTGATATGTGTTTCAGATATGTGTCATGTATCATTTCATAACATCTCAACTTCACCTCCAGCCACTGTTCTGGCATTGAGTTATGTAGTTCCAGTCCAGTTCCCCCTGGGCAAATATGACAGTGTGATACATAGATGACCCACTTAATACTTCTGTTTTTTATGTCTTCCTACTCTTGGGTCAAGTTTCAGTATATCCATGGGCACTTGTTGTTTGTCACTAACATTTTACAACCGAGAGGTAAGATAGTCCTAAGTGTCATGTGCCTATTCTTGAACAAAAGATAAGAGAAATTAATAACTCATTCTTTAGTCTTCCAGGAAGTTTTTGAAACAATTTATAAGCCTCCTCAGGAAATTATATCCCAAGGTATAACGAAAGTGGGTACATCAGTGTCAAAACAATAACTCATTTATATATGTTGTTCTTTCCTTCCCTCTCTATCCCTTGCTCCCCACTCTTCCTAAGATTACTCTTTAAATAAAATATGCAGTCTGCTTTCTTGAAAACCCAAGTTAAGAGAATGTCATATCTTATCCATTCAATGAGAATTAAATAATATTTTCTCTTATTTTTCATGATCACTTCTCAACCTACTACTAGCTGTTCAGACATATAAAGGTATGCATACTGTATTATGTCTTACATTGAAATTGTTTCATATGTGTAGAAATTCAGTCATAAGCATCTCTTTCTCCTTTAACTCTGTCAGTCAGTTAATAAACTTCCCCTAACTGAATTGCCACCTGAGGGCAATTGGACCAAGCCTATATAAGGCTCCAAGGGAAAATTCTGACTGCTGTTGCTGCTGCTGCTTTTCTTGCTCCTGTTCCTGTTCCTCCTGCTGCAGTGCTGGGTGGCTTGCTACTTCTGACTCTCTGTATGTCTTTTGCTCTTGTTCTTTGATTCTAACTCTGGCTGACATCTTGCCCTCACTCTAACCTTAGTTATCTCTCTCTCTCAGTCTAGGAGGCTGGCTGGAAGGCCTTGACCTACATACATTTTCTCTATTTTAACCCCATCCCTGACCATTTCACCTTATCCCCAACACATATAAACAAGGAACATTTATTAATAAAAAAGTTACTAACTGCTTTCTTTCTGTCAGGTATTGGACCAGGTTTGGGTATAAAAGATGAATACTTATTTCCTGTTCTCCAAGAATTTAAGTTTTTGCACTAGCTTTTTGCCATGTAAGCTTGATCAAGGGTTAACCATGTTCAGAATTTAGGAGATATTAATAAAAGTAATGAGTTTGAGAGACATGTCCCAAGTCACCACCATGTTTACTCATCTACCAATTCCACAGACTCATTTTATTCTCAAGAGAGATGTAAACCAAACAACAAAAAAAAAATCATGGGTCACCAATCTTGCAGCTGAAATCTGGGACACTTTCAGGAGGAGGGAAAGGCCAAGTCCCTGCCCTGCCAAAGCCTTGAGTTTTGCACCCACAATCCACACTTGCTGCCATGTCAATGGTCCAACTTCACTGCTTTACCACTGATCTCTATAGAGAACCTTTCCCAGGTATGTCAGTATTTGGGCTGAGATTTCTAGGGTTTTTATTGGAGTGAGTGTGGGCAGCCTCCCTACTACTTTTCTGTACTTCCAGAAGGCCTGTTAGTCAGGCATGCCCCATACTGCTGCCATGTCTGGCACAGAATTTGGAATTTGACCACCTCCAAAGTTTTCAATATTGACACTCTAGTAGTAAGACACCAAATTAGATGTCAACAGAGCATCGAAGCCACATAAGGTTAACAAACAAAACCAATAACAGAATAATCAACTAGCAACAAGTAGCTTATAAACTTTCAGACAATGACTTAATGACTCCTATTGCAAGATAAAATAATTTCAAAAAATATCTTCTGCTATTTTTGTTATAATTTCATTACCACTTAGTTGTAAGCAAAAAAAAATATTTTGTGTCTGCAAAATGGAGGCAAGCATAGAGATTGGTATACATAACAAAGAACAAGAACAATCAGTGCTGGCAGAAATGTGGGGAGAAAAGAACTTTCATTCACTGCTGGTGGGAATGCCGTCTAGTCCAGCCTTTATGGAAATCAATATGGAGATTCCTCAAAAACTGAAAAGTGAGCTCTCACATGATGCAGACATAACCACTACTAGGGATATACTCTAGGAACACAAAAACACAATACAAATACCTTCTCCACACCTATATTCATTGCAACTCTATTTACAATAGCCAGAATCTGGAAACAACCCAGATGTCTGACAATAGATGAGTGGCTAAAGAAACTGTGTACATATACACAATGGAATACTATGCAGCCATCAGGAGAGATGAAGTTATGAAATTTTCCTATACATGGATGGACATGGAAACTATTTGCTGAGTGAAATAAGTCAGAAGGAGAAAGACACAGAATAGTATCACTCATTTATGGGATTTAAGAAAAATAAAAGGTATTATTGTAATAATACACAGAGACAATAGAGATGAGGGCTGGAAGGTCCAGCTTATGGTATGAAGCTTACCACAATGTACAGTTAGAAAAATAACTATACTGACAACTATCATGACAATGGTAGTGAATGAGAGAAATAGCATGGGGAAGGAAGAAAATGGGGGCATTGGTGGTAGAAATGTTGCACTGGTGAAGTGGGGTGTCCTTTAATATAACTGAAGCCCAGCTACAAACATGTTTGCAATCATGGTGTTTAAATAAAGACATTAATTAAAAATAAATTAATTAAACACAAAATGGAAGCAAGCATGGGGTTGTGGGAATCAGGAAACAATAGTGGAGGAAATTATACACTGATGGTAGGACTGATGACAGAGTATGTAATGGCAGAAACATATGTATTATGAGAATATATGTAAACCATGGTGCTTAAGTAAAGTAATACATTTTTTAATGATTCTTGAGTCAGGGAGTATTTAACACCTAAAAATAGCTAGTCAGGTTTTATACAGTGTCCTTTTTTTCCCTGCAAAGCTCCAAGTTTGCTTGCTTGATATGAGTGTCTCATGAGAAAATTGAACCACATATTAC
This sequence comes from Suncus etruscus, assembly GCF_024139225.1. NCBI lineage: Eukaryota > Metazoa > Chordata > Mammalia > Eulipotyphla > Soricidae > Suncus > Suncus etruscus. The sequence continues at coordinate 47,605,300 of NC_064858.1, forward strand.
CAAGACAGAATGTAAACCTCTGCACACAAACAACCATAAAATATCTGCTCCCTATCTTTGTGTAGTGCATTTATTACCTTTGGTACTATTGTTAGAATAAGTTAATAAAACTGATATTTCTCTAGTAAGATTGACAAAGATGAAAGAGACAAGTTATCAATATCAAAAAGAAAATTAAGACTTTCAAAGAAGGCTCTTACCAAATATTTGAAGCTCATAAGAACTTTTATAAAATGTAAAGTCAGCCATGTCTGCTGCATTCATCACCAATAATCACCACTTTGCCTAAGCCCTGCTTCACCACTCCTCTGTAATTCTCTGTAGAGATGCCAATATGACCAAACTCAAGGTAAGCCAGTATTTGGGCTGATATCACTAGGACATTTTTGTAGTGAGTGAGGGCACCCTCTCCTGACTTCTTGTACTTCTGAGAGACCTGGCAGCTGAGAATACGCTCCATAAAAACTGCAATAACTGTAATAGTGTCCTATGTATCAATTTATAATTTATATGTATTATAAACAGTATACATTTATAAATATATAATTTAATTAATTTATATGTATTAATGTCGTTATCCCCATAGGAACACATCAACTTAAATGCCAAGTGCACTCAATGTCACTTAATGTTCAGAAACAAATGAAATAACAGAACGGTCAGCTAGCAACAAGAGCTTACTAAACATTCTGACAATGATTTAATGACCTCTTAGAGGATACAATGATTTTCACATATTTGTTTGTCACTGTACTTCTCTCATTTTTCCTTTCTTCTTTATTCTTCCTTTTAAATAATTTTGCTCTCACTTATCTGGAAACAAATGTATTATATTCAACTATGTCAGCTATGTGATACATTATTCGTTAAATAAAGTAAATTAAAAAAAAAGAAGATTCTGAGACTGTTGAGGTGAACTGAGAACGTTGAGGTGAACTGGAATATAAAATGGAGACCTGGGCAGATGTTAGTAATTGAATATCTATTTTGCCCTAACTATGCATATTCTCCAAATACTGCAAAAAAGAAAGAATATTTTAAATTGTGGAAATTTCAAATTTTCATATTTATTGCCCACCAAGCAACAATTTAATGCCAAGTTTAAAAATTCTGCATGAACCTTAAAAAATTAAATACATTAAGTTGTAATAAATGATATATCCTTGAAAACTTCAAACTACTCAAATTTATCCAAAATAAAGAAGATAAGCTAAAGAATCCTAAAATGTTTTTTCCCACTGAGAAATAAGACTCATCTTAAATAATTAAAGACACATTCTATAAAAAGTAAATACTAAAAAGTATGGTAAGCATAAGATTCTGGGACTGGGGTGCCAGGTCTTCATTGGAAGGAAAAAAAAAAGCTCCACTTTTCCATATCCAGGGTAAATTTTTACTCTTCCCATTTCAGTGGATTTTTCCTTGCAGGTACTTCTCTGTCCCCAATCCTTTTGGTGCTCTCCTTTTGTCCCCAATGTGAAACTTTTGTACATTGGGCTTGAAATTCAGTTTCTGTGAAATTTAATCGGAGTTTTTGTCTAGATTTTATGTGATCCCAGGTAAACACAAATTCTCCTTATTTGACTATCATATCCCAAACCCCTCAAGTCAAAAATGTTTTAGTGTAATGGAAAAAAACCCTTTTCACCAAAACACTTTGATGTTTCCTGTGGAACCAGGGGTGGCACCTATTAAACCATTTCATCAACCCCTGTGGGACCAAGGGTGGCACTATTTTATCAATGGATTCTCATAGCAAAGATTAGTCACCCAACTCTCAGCTAAAGAAGCAAAAATAAAGAGGGTTAAGCAGCTATCCTAAGAACATCCATTTGTAAGTGGCTGCTCTGTGACCACTTTTCTTGCATATTCTATACCTGAAGTCATGAAATCAATTTAATCCTACTTGTTGCCATCTTTTTTAATTAATATTTAAACTTAATTCCACAGAGATTAAAGAAGTTGACTAAAAGTACTTACCATTTAGTAACAAAGAAATTATCATAAAAAGATCTTCTAATTTATACTACAGAGCTTATTATAGGTTATTTTAAAAAAGGGGGTAAATTACAAATGTGTTAATTGAAGTATCATTAGTTTGCACTTTGGCTTTGAATCATAATTGTCATGACCTAAATATATCAGAGCACAAGAAGGTTGCTAGCTCTGCTGGTGCTCTTGTGGAGAGTAGTGATGGAGAATTTAAAATCTAACCTATTTGTGAAGCACCAGGAATTTACATTTTGGGTTATTAGCACTTTAAGACTGAGTGCTTTCATTTCTAACAATTATCACTTAGAGGCTTATTTTTTAAATTTTTATTGTGACCAATAACATGTCTTTCACAGTTATATTTAAGGTACATAGTGACAGTGAATTAGGGCCATTTCCACCACCAGTGTTGTCCTCCCTCAACCCCTGTTCCCAGCATGCATCCCATACCTCCCCCCTTTGCACCCTGTATTGATAGTGTAGCCCATTCCTTTTTCATATAACTTGTTGTATATTGGGTATCTTGATTCTAATGTTGATGATTTTTAGGTTTGGTGTTTGGGTCTGATTATTTTTTATTTTGACTCAATGTTCATGCAACTGTTTGCTTCTGGTACCATACACTCCCCCCCTCCCTCAATTTATGAAGCAAACAAGATGGTTCAAGCCCTGTGGTTCTGTTCGAAAAAGGGGGAAAAACAAAACAATAACAAATAAAAACAACCAGGCAATGACAAGAAACACAACAATAAAAAAATAACAGTGAAAACAACTACAAGAGAAAGGGAAAAATGGAGGAAGGAGGGTTGGTGTGTCAAGGTTTTGAGTGTGTGTGCATGTTTTCATAAGTACAGTAAGTATTGGGAAAATTAGAAAGAGAATTCCCTTGGAGCAAGTGTTACAAAAGACTGAGCACCACAACAACGATGGATAGGAACCTCTAGAACCTAGAGACTCTATCCTAGACCCTGACCTATAACCTGCGCAAATACCAAAATCGCTAGCTACAGTGGCTTGATTTTCTCACACACAACCAAGAGGAAACTTTCCTGGCATCACAAAAGAGCCTTTGGGATGGGGTAATGAGTATATATGGAGCCAAGAGTTGATCCCATGATGGTATGCTTCAAGGATGGAGAAACCCTGAATCTCTTAGGGCACAGGAATTCCCTTTCTTCCCTAATGCTTACTGTGCCTATGCAAAAAAAAAAAAAAGTGGGGGGAATGCCAAACCCTACCACTCCAGCACCCATACTTTTTCTTGTTTTGTTTTGATTTCTTAGTTTTAGACTTTATTTTCCTTCTCTTTGCTCTTCCACTTTTCTCTTTCTTTTTCACACTTGTGGTTATTATTTAGAGTTTTATTTTTATTTTTATTTGCCGGGTCCATTTTTTTTCTTTTTTCTTCCATTTTTCTTTCTTTCTTTTCTTTTCTACTTTCTTTTCTTTTCTTTTTCTTTTTTTTTTTTGGTAGTTGTCACCAAATTTTTTCTCCCCTTTTTCTTATCCTTTTTATCTCCAATGAAGGTGGAATGGATGCTCAATCTACAACAAAATGTAAAGTGGAGACCAGTTGCACTGGCATACTGGGGGGTAGAGGAGGGAGATGTGGGATGCATGCTGGGAATAGGGGCAGAGGGAGGACACCACTGGTGGTGGGAATGACCCTCATTCATTGTCACTATGTACCATAAATGATGCAGTGAAAGATTTGTAATGCACTTTGGTCACAATAAAAATTAAAGAAAAAGAAAAAGAAATTAAAGCGAGGGGCCGGGCAGTGGCGCTAAAGGTAAGGTGCCTGCCTTGCCTGTGCTAGCCTTGGATGGACCGAGGTTCGATCCCCCGGTGTCCCATATGGTCCCCCAAGCCAGGAGCAACTTCTGAGCACATAGCCAGGAGTAACCCCTGAGCATTACCGGGTGTGGCCCAAAAACCAAAAAAAAAAAAAAAAGTTAAAAAAAAAGAAATTAAAGCGAATACAGAAGCAAAAAATAATTAAGTAATTAAGATGTATATAACAGAATAAACTTGGGAAATAGTTCATTAAAAAAAAAGAAAGAAAGAGAATTCCCTTGGCCTAAAAAGATACAGGGTTTTTCCACCCTAGAAGACATTGTCTTGGGAATGACTAAAGGTTTCGAACAGGCTCATTATCAAACCCCAAGGTCCTTTACTGATGCCAGGAAACATTTTGTTCAGTTATGGTTGACAAAATCAATCCTCTGTAATTAGAGATCTTGGTATTTGCACATAGGACGAAGACTAGGATAGAGTCTCTATGGTTCTAGAAGTTCTGTTCCATTATGGTTGTTGTAGTCAGTCTTCGGTAATTTCTTATCTTGGTTTTTGCACGGATCCTAAGACAAAGCCTAGGGTATAGTTTTTACTTATGGTTACTGAAGTTCTGCTCAGTAGTGGTTGTCAGAGTCAGTCTTCTTTAATTAGTTATCTTGGTTTTTGCAAATATCAAAGGATGGGGTGTCTTCTGATTTTACTCCTAGGTGATGAGGTAGGGTAACCTGTTCTTAGATCAAGTTGTTTCCTCGTCATCAAGATGTCATATTAATCTGACATAAATTTGTGCCATAGCAGTATTAGGGAGTTTGATTCTTGGTGCTGTTGCAGGAAATTGTGTTTGTTTTACAGTTGGGATCTGAGGTTTGGGGTTGGACAGTCACTGTCCAATTACATGGAGTCTAAGTTGAGTCTTCATGACAAATGTTCAAGGTGGGAGACTCCTCCATTTTATAAAATTTATAGATTCTTATCCCTAGTAGATAAGAGCTTGTTTCTATACTTAAGATTTCCCGTTTTTATTCTGCCTAAGCAAAAGGGAACGTTGCCATATTATATGGCCTGTGCATTTGCGAGTAAGAATGACAGGTTATACAATCTCTGTGCCCTGGTTTTGACATGAGCTTTTATCCCAAGCAATCTCTTCTACAATTTCATACCAAGCAGAACCAACCAAGCAAAATAAAAAAAAATATATATATATATATATATATACACAGAGAAAATAAAAAAACTAAAATTATAATTAAAAAAGATAAAAAAGAATAAAAATAAAAAATACATAGAGACTTACTAAATATGTACTAATATACATTAAATCTGAATCTAATAAATGTAACCCTGTATTAAAGATAAATCAACATGTGCTGGACCAAAAAATAGTTCTTTTCCTTTTAACATTCTGTATGTAGTATTTGTAAACAAATTTACTTTGTTTCCTCTTCAACCTACATTGATCTAAATTTTACTTGCATCTAGAACACAGAAGAATACATGTGGTCTCATCTGTAATTTCTTCTGACATCATGATCTTTCTTCAGGCACTGAAACAAGATCTTCTGATCAATATCTCTCTTTTTATTATGGTTGCTATTTGTCTCTTTGTGATAGAAAAATTGATCAATAGATATTAGATGTAGTACAGATATATTCATACAAATATATACATATGTATATATTTTGTAATATAACTTCTTTGCCAGGATTTGATTCCAGAATAAATTTTTTTTGGTCCCCTATGACTAATGAGGGCAAGATTCTGCTTGCCTCTTTACTGCTGATAGATATTGTTGAAAAAAAACTCTAGATAAATTTACCTCCCTCTGTTAAAATCTAACTCGTCCCTCCTCACCCACGTGACAAGTCTAGCCAGCTGTTCCAGGCAGTCTCTGCCAGCCAGACCAGACCTGTTCGTGTTCCCTAGCTGTCTCAAACACACAGGCCGTCGAGATAATATTCTTCTCCTTCCAAAGTTGTTTCATCTCTCTGGGGGAAATTTTTCTCAGCAAAAAGAAAATAAAACTGATCAGAGAAGTCTTAGTTGATAATTGACTAAAACTTAACCTTTAAATGTTCCTCTGCACAAGGGAGTGAGTGCACAACCCAAGGACCTTTCTTTGCCATGCATAATCAGCAAGGCTAAAGTAGTTTGCTTTGTCTAATGCATAGAGGTCAGTGCTATGACCAGCTCCCCTCCCCTCTCTTCCCCCATTTCCAGAATGTCTCCTATCAGGCACTAAAAGCAGCCAACTCTCTTCAGGGGTTAGGGTATTAACTTAAACACTATTTTTGAGTCATTGATGGGGTCTGGCAAGTCAGCTTTACCTGTGCACGTGACTATGCTTGGCATGTCTGTGATCATGGAGATTTTCATCCCGGGTAGAACACGCCTCTGGGACACAATAGTCTAATTGCCAATTTTTTAAGGCCAGAGAAAGAAAGGTGCATGTAAAGTATGGGAGACTGGACAAATTGGTGCCCACAAACAGTATCTGGAATCCACAAGGATGGCCTAGAGCCCATGTCTAACTCTCAATGTCTCAAACTTTGATAATGTAGGTGACCTGCAGAGGAAGATGGTGACCTTCATCACAGAGTAAAATATGCATATGCATCTGACCAGGACTTATATAGTTATTACAAACCCAGCTCTTCTATCCTTGACCTCATGATCCAAAGTGGTTGCTCAGGTCCCAGCTCATCCATCTGTGTCCCAGGAGGGAAGAGAAAGCAGTGCAGGGTAAAAGCAGTGACTGCTTTCTATAAGTACAACCATAGAGTTGTCAAGTTTGTAAACTGAGGCTAGTAATGTAGACTATGGAGATAGTGCCAAGGGCTGGGATGCTTGCTTAGCATCCAAATAGTTTTGGTTCAACTCCCAGCACCTGCTGGTCACACATGTACTTCCAGGAGGCAAAGCCCAAGCACTGTGCCACCTAGATACAACCTACAGAAAGAAAAATAAGTTAATTACTAAATAATATGTGACTGTGTTATATAAGACAACTAATATTAATTTTCTTTAGTTTGGGATCTAGAGACATAGTTCAGGAGTTAAAGAATTTACTTTGCACTTGACCCAGCACAATAATATGACACTCCCTAAACCCGCCAAGAATGAACCATTGAGCACAGAGCCAAAAGTAAGTCATGAGCACTTCTGGGCATGACACCAAAACTAGAAATTTTTTTTGTTTTACCCTTAAAAATACAAATTTTTATAAACTATTAACATGGTTAAAAACTTTTAAGAATTGTGAAATAATTATTCCCTCTTTATTTGAGCATCTCATATTTTACCTGGTTCATCCAGCAACATCTCCTTAGGTATAATTAGTCCTTCCTGCAATGTAGTCTTTCATCCATATGCATGTTGCCACATAAAATTGTTCCACTGAAGAAGAAATGGGGAATAAACATTGCGGGGTCCCAAGCATCTTGGTGAGTGTGCAAAGGCTGAGGGTAAAACAAAGCCTCATTCATGCTCCTCATCTTCTTGGAAGCATTTCTGTATTGTATCAGTCATTCAGATATCTGAAAGCCTTTCTTCTTTGGTTTTAATTCTGGATTCAAATTAAATGTTTGTTTGTTTGTTTGTTTGTTTGTTTGAATAAAGGTCACAGTAGCGCTGTATGAGGTGGAATGGGTTACTCTAGAACAACACAGTGCTGAGGACAAAAATGAGGATTTCCTTTATGTGATGTACCCCTGCTCTGTCAGTTATTTCTGGTCTAAGATGCTGAGTTTTAATGTATATGCAAAAAAAAATCTATTCAAGAGGCTACTAATGTTTATAAGGATGCCAAACACTCACAATGCTGGTGTCCTTTAAAAATAATTGTGGAAGGACTCAAAAGATCATACAGGGACTAAATCACTTTCCTTAAATACAGTTAACACTGGGTTGATCCCTGGTATTGCATATTGTCCCCCAAATACTGCCAATAGTGAACCAGAGCCAAGAGTAACCTCAGAATAACAAGAGGTGTGGCCAAAAACCCATAAAAAAAGCAAAAATAGGACTGGAGACTAGCACAGAAATTAAAACAATTGCCTTTCAGATAACTAAGCTCAGTTTGATCCCTGACTCCACAAATGATTCCATGAACACTGCCAGGAGTTCACTGTCAGCACCACTGAGTACATACTCAGAACTAAGAAGGAAAATATATCTGCACGTCTTGCAGATCTGCACCCTCTGGAATGGGCTGCAGGACATATCTAACATCCCATCAAGAAGGTCATACATTATGACCAAGTAAGACTCATTCCAGAGATGCAAGGACAGTTGAACATATTCAAGTCAATCAAGGCAATATACCATATCAACAAAAGGAATCAGTGAACTGGAAGATCAAATGCAGAACAACTCCAAACAGCAGAAGAGACTGGAAAAGAACCTTAAGGCAAACAATCATACAATGGAAAAAGTACTCAAAGAATGTGAACAGATGAAAATAGAAGTCTTTGATAAACTCAACGGAAACAACATAAGAATCATTGGAGTCCCAGAGACCCAAGAAGAGGATCCACAGGAAGAATCAACAGTCAAAGACTCCAGAGCTAAAGACATGCAATCAAATACTGCATGCCCAAAGAGTACCAGCTAAAAGAGATCCAAAGAAAAGCACTCCAAGACACATCCTAGTTACAATGATGAATCCCACAGATAGGGATAGAATACTGAAAGCAGCACGATCAAAAAGAGAAATTATATACAAAGAGGCATCCTTAAGATTTGCAGCAGACCTGTCACAAGAAAGCTTCAAGGCCGAAAAGTAGTGGTGGGATATAGTGACAAAACTCCACCACATTAATGCTGCACCATGAATACTTCACACAGCCAGGCTCACATTCATGTTTGAAGGAAGGATACACAATTTCTGGATAAACAATAGCTCAGAAACTTTACAGACTCATATCAGCCTTAAAAGACAAACTAAAAGGAATACTTTAAGACAAGAGAGACCAAAAAGGGCCGGAGCAATAGTGTAGCTGTAAGGCATTTGCCTTGCACGTGGCTGACCCAGGACAGACCTGGGTTTGATCCCTGGAATCCCATATGGCCCCCCAAGTCAGAAGTGATTTCCGAACTCATAGCCAGAAATAATTCCTGAGTGTCACTGGGTGTGGCCTAAAACCAATGAGAGAGAGAGAGAGAGAGAGAGAGAGAGAGAGAGAGAGAGAGAGAGAGAGAGAGAGCAAAAGACATTGCAAACTCCTACATAAAGATGACACTAAATACCATGACAATTATCTCTCTCATTGTCAATGGACTAAATGCACCAGTTAAGAGACACAGGGTGTCAAATGAATCAGTAACTAAATCCAACGTTCTACTGCTCGCAACAAACACATCTGAATAGTCAGAACAAACATAAACTCAAAATCTAAGGCTACAAGACAATCATCCAAACAAACAACAACCTTAAAATGCCCCTCATTCATTGTCACTATGTACCAAAAATGATGCAGTGAAAGATTTGTAATGCACTTTGGTCACAATAAAAATAAAAATAAAAAAGTCTGAAGTGGCCATATTAATAGTTAATTACACAAACTTTAGACTTAGAAAAGTTATAAGGGACAAAGATGGACATTTTATAATAATCAAGGGATAAGTACAACAGGAATAAATCACACGCACCCAAATGAGGGAGCAGCAAAACATTTAAAACAGTTATTCAAGATCTCTTGTTACAGAGGCCTAATTTTATCACCAAAACTGAGCAGAAAGTTTCCTGACACCTTCAAAATACATGCAGGGGTCCTCAAATTTTTTAAACAGAGGGCCAGTTCACTGTTCTTCAGACTGTTGGAGGAGCAGATTATAGTAAAAACAAAAATTATGAACAAATCTCTATGCACACTACATATATCTTTTTTAGAAGTGAAGAAACAAAATGGGAATAAATACAATATGTGGTCCATGAGCTATAGTTTGAAGACCCTTGCAAGGTGTGAAAATGAACATGTACAGAGCCTGTAGTTGTTCCCATGACAGTATGTTTCAAGGGTGGAGGAACCCTGTATCTCTTAGGCCAAGAGAATTCCTTTTCTAATTTTCCCAATACTTACTGTGATTATGCAAAAAGAGAGAGAGAGAGAGAGAGAGAGAGAGAGAGAGAGAAGCACAAAACCTTGCCACACCAGCCCTCTTTCCTTTTTTTTTTTTACTTTTGTTCTTGTGGTTATTTGGTTGTTGATTTTTGTTTCTGTTGTGCTTTTTTGTAGTTGATGGCTTTTTTATGTTTTTTTTTTCCTTTCTTCTTTTGAATTGACATTTTTAAATCTCTAGATGAACTCCTCCTGGGTTTTATTTTCCTTTTTCTTTTTTTCAAACAGAACAATATAACTTGAATCATCTTGTTCTGCCTCATAAGTTGAGAAGGAAAATGGATGGTACCAGGACCAAACAGTCGTTTGAACATTGAGTAGAAATAAAAAATGATCAGACTTACACACCAAACCCAAAGTCAATGACAACAGAATTGATATCCAATCTACAACAAGATATATACAGAGGGGACCAGTTACACTAGGAGTCTGGGGGGCAAAGGAAGGAGATATGAAATGTTTGCTGGGAACAGAGAGGACAACATTGGTGGTGGGAATGCCCCTGATTCATTGTCACTATGTGCCTTAAACATTACTGTGAAGAATTCGTAATTCACAAATTCATAATTTGTTCACAATAAAAATTAAAACAACAATATTGTGATACACCAACACTACCCTGTCACCTCTTGATAGGTCAACCAGGATGAAACTTAATAAAAATATACTAGCTATGAAAGAAGAAATGGAAGAAAGTGGCATATATATAATCTCCATCCCCAGAAAACAGGATAAACATTCTTCACCAAAGCACATGGGTCATTCTTCAGGATAGACCACATACTGGCCCATAAACATACCTTTATAAAATCAAGAAGATACAAATTGTATGAACTACCTCCTTCAATAAAAATGCACTGAAAATAGAAGTTAATTACAAACAGACACAGAGGAATAACTTTAACACCTGGCAATTAAACATCTCTGAGTCTGATGAAAGCAAAGAGGAAATCAAAAGATTTCTGGAAACAAATGTGAACAAAGACACATATTATCAGAATTTGTGGGACATGGCAAAAGTGGTACTAAGAGGAAAAGTTATTGCTTTGAAGCTCTCATAAACAATACCACTACTAAAATATACCCTAGGAACATGAAAACGCAATACAAAAATACCCACTGTACTCTTATGTTCATTGCAGCTCTATTTAGAATAGCGAGAATCTGGAAACAACCCAGGAGCCAGACAACAGATGAGTGGCTAAAGAAACTGTGTACAATGGAATACTATACAACCATTACGGAAATCAATGATGAATTTGCCTATGCATGGATGCACATGTAGATTATTAGCTGAGTGAAATGAGTCAGAGGGAGAGGGATATACCTATAATAGTTTCATCCATCTGTGCAATGTAAGAAAAATAAAAGAAAGTATAAAAATAATATCCAGAGACAAAAGAGATGAGGGCCAGTTGGACCAGATCATGAAGAACAGTGAGTGGAGTTAGAGCACTAACTGTACTTACAACTCCCATGACTATGATAGTTGGATCTGATAACTCTGGATAAGAATTGGGTATTGAGGGAAAGAAGAAGATTGGGGGCATTGGTGGTGGGAATGTTGCACTGGTGAAGGGGGGTGTTCTTTTATGTCTGAAACCCAACTACAATTATGTTTGTGATCATGGTGTTTAAATAAAGATAAAAAATAATTGGGTATTGAAAAAGGATAAAGTAATATGCATGGCACCCCTCGTTGACAATAATACAAAACACAATGTCAGAAAGGAGAGAGAGAGAGAGAGAGAGAGAGAGAGAGAGAGAGAGAGAGAGAGAGAGAGAGAGAGAGAGAGAGAGAGAGAGAGAGAGAAGCAGTCTGCCTGTCCCAGAGACAGGCAGGAGGTGGGATGTGGGAGGGAAATGGGAGACATTGATGGTGGGAAAATTGCACTAATGAAGGAGATGTTCATTCTATGACTGAATCCCAACTATAAACCTTTTTGTAACCACAGTGCTTAAATGTAACCACACACACCCATTTCCTCCGCTGTAATCTTAACTGCTGATAGATCCTCTCATTTCTAGAGAGGTCTTGGAAGGTTATAAAAGATTTTGCTTGAGGGGCAAAGAGGGATTTGCATGGATGGAGATAGGAGAAATGGAGGGAGGAGAGATGGTTGAAAGAAGCTAAGAGGAGTAAGAAATGGCTGACTGTGGGGACTGCCAGGTGAAGTGCTGATTGCTTCACCTGTGGAGTCTCCGCCCTGCTGTGCTTCTTCTGAGGAAACTGAGGACCTCAAGGGAGCCCTGTCCTGTGCTCCTCTGTCTTTCCTGAATCCTAAAAGCTCTCCTCAGAGCCCTGAGAAGTTAACCCCCAAAAAACTGAATTCTGAAGCTACACAGTGAGCTAGTGAGTGAATAAAAAATGGCTGACTTTACAAGCCCAAAAAGAAGAAGCCGCTGAACTCTGCTGGAACTCAGATGCCAGTACCCTATCTGCCTGTCTTCTGTGCTGTACTCCATTTTCAGCCTCATTTCACCATGTGTGTGGTTCATCTGCAGAAAGCTCGCCTTCCATGGAGCCTTCCCTGGAGGTGAGTTTACACACCCAGAAAGGAGAAGCTGTGAACTCTGCTGGAACTCAGATGCCAGCACCCTTATCTCCCTGTCTTCTGTGCTGTGCTCCATTTTCGGCCTGATTTCATCCTGTGTGTGGCTCATCTGTGGACCGTTCGCCTTCCCTGGAGACTTCCCTGGAGGTGAGTTTACAAGCCCAGAAAGGGTGGAGCCAGAAGAGCACGGCTGCTCCACTTCACTTCCCGGCCGTGCACATCATTTAGCCAATGAATACAACTACAACACATAGAAAAACCCACAATACAAGTGTGACAATGGGGAAACAACGCAGGCCAGCACCAGGCATAGAGAATGACAATGGCAACTCTGATGACTTGAACATGGCCAACCAACTAGTCAGTCTCTCAGATAAGGAGTTTAGAGTTGCAATATGGAAGATGTTCAGAGAACTCAAAGAAAGTATAGAAGAGAACACTAATAAGAATCAAGAGAATATGAAGATAAAAATCAGAAAATTCCAAATGGAAATTTCAGGTCAAATAACAGGTCTGAAAAACTCAGTAGATGAATTGAAGAAAAACATGGTTGAGCTTTCCCATGGGTTAACAGCAGCTGAGGATAGAAATAGTACACTGGAAGATGAGATGAATAACAATTCCATACAGCAGAAGAAATTGGAAAAAGGCCTTAAATCAAACCATCAAACAATGGAAAAATTACTCAAAGAATGGGAACAGATGAAAATAGAAGTCTATGATAAGCTAAACAGAAACAACTTCAGAATCATTGGAGTCCCAGAGACCCAGGAAGAAAATCTCCAGGAAGAATCAATTGTCAAGAACATCATTAAAGAGAAACTACCAGAGCTAATGAATATATGCTATCAAATCCTGCATGCCTGAAGAGTACCAACTAAAAGAGACCCCAGAGAAAACACACCAAGACATATCCTAGTCATAATGATGAATCCCACAGATAGAGACAGAATTCAGAAAGCAGCAAGATCAAAAAGAGAAATTACATTCAAGGGAACATCCTTGAGATTTACTGCACACCTGTCACCAGAAACATTCAAGGCCAGAAGGCAGTGGTGGGACATAGTGACAAAACTCAATGAAATAAATGCTTCACCTAGAATACTGCACCCAGCAAAACTCACTTTCAGGTTTGAAGGAACAATACATGCTTTGACAGACAAACAACTCAGAAACTTTACAGACTCAAAACCATTCTTAAAAAAAAAAACTGAACAGCCTACTTTAAGACAAGACTGACCAACAGACACACCAAACTTCGATATAAAGATGCACTATCTTCCAGGACAATTCTTTCTCTCAATATCAATGGACTAAATGCACCAGTTAAGAGACACAGAGTGGCTAAATGGATCAAAATACTCAATCCAACCTTCTGCTGCCTACAAGAAATGCACCTGAATAGTCAGAACGAACATAGACTCAAAATAAAAGGCTGGAGAAAAATCATCCAAGCAAACAACACCCATAAAAAATCTGGAGTGGCCATACTAATATCAGATGATGCAAACTTTATACTTAATATCAGATGATGCAAACTATACTTAGGAAAGTTGTAAGGGACAAATATGGGCATCAAGGGATACATACAGCAGAAAGATCACTCTCCTAAACATATATGCACGGAATGAGGGGCCAGCAAAATATTTAATAAAATTGTTGACAAATCTGAAAAATAATATCAATAACAACACAATAATTGTGGGAGACCTTAACACGGCATTGTCAACACTTGACAGGTCAACCAGACTGAAACCCAACAAAAATATACTAGACCTGAAAAGAGAAATGGAAGAAAGAGGTCTAGTAGATATATACAGGACACTCCACCCATAGAAGCCCGAATACACATTCTTCTCTAATGTACATGGGACATTCTCTAGGATAGACTACATTCTAGCACACAAAACATATCTCCATAATATCAAGAAGATAGAAATTTTGCAGGCTACCTTCGCTGACCACAAAGCCCTGAAATTATATGTAAACCACAAAGAGACACAGAAGAAAAACTTTAATACCTGGAAGTTAAACAACCTAATACTGAATAACCAGTGGGTCCAAGATAAAATCAAAGAGGTAATCAAAACCTTTCTAGAAACAAATGACAGTGGAGACACAAACTATCAGAACCTATGGGAAACAGCAAAAGCAGTACTGAGAGGAAAATTTATAGCTTTGCAAGCACACATCAGGAAAGAAGAAGGAGCATAACTAAATAGCTTAATGAAGAAGCTCATTGAATTAGAAAGTACTCAACAAAAGGATCCAAAGATAGGGAGACAGAAGGAAATAACAAAGCTGAGAGCAGAAATCAATGAAGTGGAAACCTGAAAAACAATCCAAAAGATCAAAAAAAGAAGAAGTTGGTTCTTTGACAAAATAAACAAGATTAATAGACTACTGGCAGAATAAAAAAAAGAGAGAAAGAGAGAGAAACGTGATAACTCGTCTTAGGAATGAAAAAGGAGAGATCACTACTGATATGGTAGAGATCCAAAGGGTAATCAGAAACTACTTTGAGAAACTCTATGCCACTAAAAATGAAAACCTGGAAGAAATGGATAAATTTTTAGACTCTTATAATCTTCAACGGTTGAATGAAGAGGATGTAGCATATCTAAACACCCCCATCACTATTGAGGAAATTAAGACAGTAATCAAATGTCTGCCCAAAAACAAAAGTCCAGGCCCAGATGAATTTACTAATGAATTCTTTCAAACATTTCAAGAGGAACTTCTACCAATCCTGGCAAGACTCTTTCATGAAATTGAAAAAACAGGAACACTTCCAAATAGCTTTTATGAAGCCAACATCACCTTGATACCTAAACCAGACAGAGATGCTACCAAAAAAGAAAATTACAGACCAATATCGCTGATGAATACAGATGCAAAGATCCTCAACAAAATCCTGGCAAATAGGATTCAATGCCTCATTAAGAAGATCATCCACTACGATCAAGTAGGTTTCAACCCAGAAATGCAAAGCCGGTTTAAAATCCGTATATCTATCAACATAATACACAACATCAAAAACAAGAAAAATAAAAATCACATGATCATATCAATAGACGTAGAGAAAGCATTTGATAAGGTCCAATACCAATTCTTGATCAAAACTCTCAGCAAGATGGGAATGGAAGGAACCTTTCTCAATATAGTTAAGGCCATCTACCACAAGCCAGAGGCAAATATTCTCCTGAATATGTGAGAAAAACTGAAAGCCTTTCCTCTAAATTCTGACACAAGACAAGGCTGTTCTCTCTCACCACTCCTATTCAACATAGCACTGGAAGTACTTGCTATAGCAATTAGGCAAGAAAAAGATATCAAGGGAATCCAGATAGGAAAGGAAGAAGTCAAGCTCTCGCTGTTTGCAGATGACATGATACTCTACCCAGAAAACCCTAAAGTTTCTATGAAAATCTTCTAGAAACAATAGACTCATATAGCCAGGTGGCAGGCTACAAAATTAACACACAAAAATCAATGGCCTTTCTATACACCAATAGTAATAAGGAAGAAATGTACATTAAGAAAACAACCCCATTCACAATAGTGCCACACAAACTCAAATATGTTGGAATCAACTTGACTTAAAATGTGAAGGACCTATACAAAGAAAACTATAAAACTCTGCTCCAAGAAATAAGAAAGGACATGTGGAAATGGAAGCACATATCCTCCTCATGGATTGGCAGGATTAACATCATTAAAATGGCAATAGTCCCCAAAGCATTGTACAGATTTAATGCGATCCCTCTAAAGATACCCATGACATTCTTCAAAGAAATGGATCAGGCACTTTTGAAATTCATATGGAACAATAAACACCCTAGAATAGCTAAAGCAATCATTGCGGGAAAAATATGGAAAGAATTACTTTTCCCAACTTTAAACTGTACTACAAGTCAATAGTTATCAAAACAGCATGGTATTGGAATAAAGACAGGCCCTCAGATCAGTGGAATAAACTTGAATACTCAGAAAATGTTCCCCAGACATACAATCACCTAATTTTTGATAAAGGAGCAAGAAATCCTAAATGGAGCAAAGAAAGCCTCTTCAACAAGTGGTGTTGGCACAACTGGCTAGCCACTTGCAAAATATTGAACTTAAACCCTCAGCTAACATCATGTATGAAGGTTAAATCCAAATGGATGAAAGACCTCGATATCAGACCCAAACCATAAGATATATAGAACAACACGTAGGTAAAACACTCCAGGACATTGAGACTAAAGGCATCTTCAAAGAGGAAACTTCACTCTTCAAGCAAGTGAAAGCAGAGATTAACAGATGGGAGTATATTAAACTGAGAAGCTTCTGCACCTCAAAAAAAATAATGCCCAGGATACAAGTGTCCTCCACTGAGTGGGAGAAACTATTCACCCAATACCCATCAGATAAGGGGCTAATTTCCAAAATATACAAGGCACTGACAGAAATTTACAAAAAAAAAAATCTAATCCCATCAAAAAATGGGGACAAGAAATGGACAGACACTTTGAATAGGAAGAAATACAAATGGCCAAAAGAAAAAAATGCTCCACATCACTAAACATCAGGGAGATGCAAATCAAAACAACTATGAGGTACCACCTTACACCCCAGAGATTAGCACACATCACAAAGAATGAGAACAAGCAGTGTTGGCGGGGATGTGGAGAGAAAGGAACTCTTATCCACTGCTGGTGGGAATCCATCTAGTTCAACCTTTATAAAAAACAATATGGAGATTTCTCCAAAAACTGGAAATTGAGCTCCCATACAATCCAGCTATACCAGTCCTAAGAATATACCCTAGGAACACAAAAATACAATACAAA
This sequence comes from Suncus etruscus, assembly GCF_024139225.1. Lineage (NCBI taxonomy): Eukaryota > Metazoa > Chordata > Mammalia > Eulipotyphla > Soricidae > Suncus > Suncus etruscus. The sequence goes on from NC_064858.1 coordinate 47,622,593, forward strand.
AATCCCTTCCTTACACCTATATTCACTGCTGCACTATTTACCATAGCAAGACTCTGGAAACAGCCAAGTTACCCTTGAACAGATGAATGGCTAAAGAAACAGTGGTACATATACACAATGGAACATTATGCAGCTGTCAGGAGAGATGAAGTCTTGAAATTTTCCTATACATGGATGTACATGAAATCTATTATGCTGAGTGAAATAAATCAGAAAGAGAGAGAGAGAGAGATGCAGAATGGTCTCACTCATCTATGGGTTTTAAGAAAAATGAAATACATTCTTACAATAATAACTTTCAGACACAGAAGTGAAAAGAGCTGGAAGTTACAGCTCATCTCATGAAGTTCACCACAAACAGGGATGAGTTTAGTTAGAGAAATAATTAAGTTTCGAACTATCCTAATAATGAGAATGTACTAGGGAAATAGAAAGCCTGTCTAGAGTACAGGTGGGGGTTGGGTTGGGAGGAGGGAGATTTGGGACTTTGGTGATGGGAATGTTGCACTGGTGATGGGTGGTGTTCTTTACATGACTGAAACCCAAACACAATCATGTATGTAATAAATTTGTTTAAATAAAAAATTATAAAAAAACTTTTAGGATAATATAGTACAAATTATGGCAAAGCTGGAGTTAGAATTTTAGTATTTTAAAGTAGAAATGTAAGATATGAAAATTAGCAGCTAGGGATTAGAGAGATACAGCTGGAGGGTGGTTTGCCTTGCACATGGCTAACCCAGCCAAGGTTTGATCTCCAGCATCCCATCTGATTCCCTAAGCCTGCCAGGAGTGATTTCTAAATACAGAGCTAGGAGTAACCTACTCTGGGGAGTGTCCCCAAACAAAAAATAAGTTAATATTTAAATATTATTTAAGATAACGTCATTTTCAGTAACCCAATATTAGATTTTTGGAATTATTTTTGTGTAGCACTACCATGTAAAATTGCATGTGTGTGTGTGTGTGTGTGTGTGTGTGTGTGTGTGTGTGTTGTGGCCATATTCAACTCTTCTCAGGGCTTATCACTGGCTCTGTGATTAGAAATATCTCCTGACTTTGGGCTGACATAAGTAGTGTTGGAAATTGAACTTGGATCATCAATGTATAGAGCATACACTTTACCCCAGCACTACCATTACATTAGAAGACAAAAAATAAAATAAAACAATTTACCTACCACTGGAAACTTTGCTCAAATTGAAGAGTTTATACCTCGCAGTCAAATTCGATGTTTGTTGTTTCTAAGAACACTATCCGATGTGGCCTCTAAAAGAGATTCTAAAAGAGATTCCTCTGTACATAGGAGTCAAGAGTGTGACAACAGAAATCCAATTCTATGCTTTCCCCTCTACAACATGAAAATAGGTTTTCTAGCTCATCTAAGGTGGAATAGGTACCCCTCTAAAATTCTAAGACATTATATGTATGCTTGAAGTATAAAAATATTACCCATTATGAAATATGGATAGTGGGATCCTATTGCTTTTTCAAGAGAGTTCAGTGTTTCTGAATTTCTCAATAAATGTTATTGGAAATACTTCAATTGCTAGAAAATAAACAATGGGGAAAAAAAAAAGAAAGAAGCTAAGAAGCAGGGTAAGCTAAGGATAGCATGCGTAAGTGGTTATGATAGGCCACACAGGTTGGCCAGGGATGAATAAAGCTGATATTTCCCGAAGCCTGCCTTTCAGTGGATTTTCTCCTTACTACCACCCTGACAGTTGAAGGGCATTGCAGAGCCACGTGTCATGGGCTGGAGGAGAAAGGCCTCCATCACCATCCACCACCATCCAAGCCCATCCTAAGAACTCTAATGCAACACTTAAATAAATTATTAAAAATAAAGAAAATTGTTTAAATAAAGATATATAAAAATAAAGAAAAAGCAAAAATTACTAAAAATTGTGGAATTCAGATCCTAATTAAGTAGAATCTCCCCTTAACAGATATCGAAGATGCTGCAGTTGAAGATTGGGGGATACCTTGGAATCTGAGTACAAAATGTTCAACAAAGTCATTTCTAGCTCAAACTCTCCTTCCTGAGCTTCGTCCTGCAAAAGAGAATCTTTCTTAGAATGAGAACAGTTCCAGGCTGTGGGATGTAACTAATAGAGTAACATATTTAGGAAACTAGCCCAGGAAAACACCAGGGTATCTCAAGACCCAAACATCTGCAGCTACATTTGTAGCATAGTATGCAATCCATTGCATCCAAAATAAATATAGGAGACAATTGGGGAAATGGAGACAGGAGAAGCTGTGTAAATCATTATTGAGTCAATTACTGAGAAGACAATGCCCCACACCAACATTCTTTGTGATTCCTTTGGTTCTCAGTTTCTGATAATAAGTAATGCCAGAAGAACTAGCTCTGAGGGGCTATTGAAACAAGCCCTAGAAAGAGAGAGAGCGACAGACAGACAGACAGTGACAGACAGACAGACAAATAGAGAGAGAGAGAGTCCTGGCCTAGCTTCCTCCTTTTCCTCATTGAAATGCTTTTTAACTTGCTTGCCCATCCTAGCTGTATAATAAGATACTGCCTGTGAGACCCCAGCATTATCCAGACTAATCTAACATGTTCGTGGATATTTCACATCTTAGATAACTCCCCCTATAAAATCCTTAGCTAAAGTGCCAGAGATGACACAGCAGTTGTTGTATTAAATAATTAACGATGGAGCTGGATGGCGGTGGATGGCGAAGGATGGAGGCCTTTGTTCTTAGGCCCTGGCCACGTGGCTTCATCCCCCATTTACCGGTGGGTCTGGGGTTCAGGAAAGCGACGGGTATAGAACTCACTCACAGGCAGGCATTAGGAAGCATCATCTTTATTCATGCCTTGACCACCACAGGTGTGTGGCCTATCTCATAACCTTTCAAGCATTCGGCCATTCTTAGCCCTGCATCTTATAATTCAGCCATCTTCCTTTGGCCTCCATCCTGGTCAAAGACCAAAAGAGGCAAAGAACCTAAAGCCAGCAAGCGCAGTAATAACCAGAACACCACCCCTTCACCAGTGAAACATTACCCCCTCCCCCTTCCCATCCCCTGCCTGTATTCGAGACAGGCATTCTACTACAATAATTTGTTTTTAAGTTCAGTAAGTTGTATTTTTTTTCCTTAAAGGATAAGAGTAGGGGCCGGGTAGGTGGCGCTGGAGGTAAGGTGTCTGCCTTGCAAGCGCTAGCCAAGGAAGGACCGCGGTTCGATCCCCCGGCGTCCCATATGGTCCCCCCAAGCCAGGGGCGATTTCTGAGCACATAGCCAGGAGTAACCCCTGAGCGTCAAACGGGTGTGGCCCAAAAACCAAAAAAAAAAAAAAAAAAAGGATAAGAGTAAAAAAAATATAGTAAAGGTGTGATAGTGGCAATCGCCAATGTTTGCATAGGTCCAGAAAAATGGAGAAAATGGAAAAAAAAATCCTTGACCTGATTAAAAAATACCTCACCCCAGAAGTTATTGGCATAAGACAGACTCTGGATTCCAGGCATACCAGTCTATCCAACTCCAGTCATTCTCAAGGTCCCAGTGAAACTTTTTCACACTTTAGCTATAGTTGGTATCGACTTTTATATTTAAGGACTCTGGATTCTGTGCATTTCTTTCGTTGATGTCGAGCATCCTCTAGTTTCAGCATATCATTAAATGCAGAGCGATCTGCCCTGCATGCCCTGCATGTTGCTGAGTCGCCTGGGTGTTGGGAATACTCTTTGGAGTAAGTCAATGCCAAAGCACTGGTAGGTCTTCTCTGGTAGAGGCTTGGATCCTGGGAATGTTAAAGACAATTGTGGTTGTTTCCATAGTTCAGGTGTGTGTGGGCGATGCCCATTCTTCTGAGGCCTGAGCCAAATTATTATGCCAATGTTCAGGGTAAAAGGCCTAATTACATTACAAAACTTGTGTTCCCATCTCTATTAGATAAGAACTTGTTTGCATATGTATTATTTTCCCATTTTAATGTGCCTATGTAAAAGAGAAGCAATGCCACAAGATATTGTTGGTGCATCTGGGGGCCAACGAATAAAGTCCAACATTTCCCATAACTTGGTATAAACGTGAAATCTATACAGAGTTACTCTTCTACCAGTATTGCTCATAAAACAGATCTCACAGGGGGAAAATCAAACAATCAAATAATTAATCTAGTAGGTAAAATTGTCACAAATGAGGATATTTGAAGAGTTATAGATGTTAAGGGAATACATCTGAGATATACAAAAGAGATACATGTGACCCTTTTATGTTTTAAAAAGAAAAAAAAAGAGAAAAAACAAGGGTATTTGAAGACAACAGGTGATAGTTGAGTTTGAGACATGTTTTGCGCCATTACAGAACTCTATATTGTCCTTGAGCTAGGGGTTATGATGAAGCTGATTCCGGTATCATGCAACAGTCCATAGTTTGATGGGGGCATGAGGGGCCACCAAGCATGGGTCAACAGGCGTGTTGGTTGTAGTTGTTTGTGTAGGCAGGGGACCGAGACGGTGTCATTCAATGAGGAGCTAGATGGTGGTGTTGGGGCAGATGGTCAGTCTTGGTGTCTACCCAATTAAGAACTGAGGATAAGGAGAGTTGAATAAGAAGAAGATAATGGTTCAGGGTTTGGGTATGAGGAGGTAGGAGAGATAAAGGGGTGAGGGGAGAGGCAATACATAAAAGACTAGACAATAAAGGTCAATTTGAGTGTTTTATCAGAATCTTGGGCATCCTGATTCTATTCCTAGGAACAGTCTAGGATCAGGAACGTTTTTGGATAATGATAAAAAAGTACATTTGTTGCGCGGGCACAAATGCACCCGCGCAGCTTTGAAAAATAGTATTACTAGCAAACAAAACAGGGGGTCCAATATACATAGGGGATGGGTTTCCCTCCTCCGCCCGCCCCCCAGGGCCTGAGTTGCCAGGGCCGGCCATGAAGACCCACCTGGTGTGGGGGGGTCCCAGTCTCCTGGACCAAGTGTTCAATCCAGGAGATCTGTGGCCCGCTGTCCGACCAGCAACCCTAACATACCAGAGAAAAAGAGGGACGGCTTTCCTGGCATGTGCCCACCCCAAATTCTTATTTAGAAAAAATTTATGCATGCTTAAAACTGCCCAAAATTCCTTCCATAATAACCTATACTTTCTCCCTGCTTAATTCTTGCATGAACCCAGGCTAGTCATAAATCGTTTTCTTACTTCTAAAAGACTGTGTAGCAAGCCCTTCCCTGGAGTGACTGTGAGTCTGCTAGTTTCCCCAAGTTAGGACAAAATCTCCTTTTTTTTTTTCTAGACCCAGCCTCAATAGAACCCTGGCTGTGGTTCTGAGCTTTTCCTGGAGGGCTGCTGGGCAAACATCTCACAGGACAGGTGCTGATGACAGTAAACACATTACCCGCATTCAGCCCAGTTTAACCATGTTCAATTCTCGGCCTGTCATATGCTTGCTAGCTATTTATACTGCTTTGGGTCAGCAACTTGATACTTTACCAACTTTGCCTCCAAGCTGTCTTGCAGGAAAAATGACCTGGGGAGGGGAAGGTAGGACCTGCCAACTCTCTAACCTCTGATGATTGCCCAATCGTCCTCTGAGAAGGTTGCCGGTCAGAGCCAAGTGCTTTAGTGTAAGGTAACTAGAATGCTCTCCTTGCCTCGGGCCCTTTCCAGCCCAGCTCTTCAGCAGGAGTGAGTGCCAGCCTGGTTGCAGGCCTGAGCAGCTCATGAAATTCAGCCTTAGTTCAAGGTCAAAGCAAGCTGTTGTTGTCTGAGGGATTTTTTTTTTAAATCTATTGGTTTCTTTGGGGAACATCAAAGGCAAAAAATGCGTCTATGGGATGGAAATCATGAGCCATTTATAACCCAAAATGAGATGGTTAGGAAAAACTAACACAAAAATGTACACTTTATCAGAGTCCTGAGCTGTGCAAGGTAAGCAGGGCACTGTGTACTGATGTTCAGTGTTCAGGGGCCAAGAGCTCCAGTAAGCTGTGTCCCCTCTATACATTGTCTCTCCTGCAGTGCCATAAAATAGCTAGAACTACCTGGTGCTGAGGATTCCTCATCAAGATGCCCCAGGAGTGAGTGTTCACAATGTTGATATAAACAGAGAGACCCAGCAAGTCTCTTCTGGGTAAGCCTTGTGCAATTCTGAGAGGCACAACTTTGGATATCAGCAGGGGCTCCAGTAATGTATATTCACGTAATGCAGGAACAGCCCCCACCAGATTCTTATAGCCTATGGAAACTTCAGGAGACTGAATGCTGACTTCCTGCCATCCTTTGCTCAGAAGCTTCATGGTGCTGTGGGCTGACATCTCTGGGACCAGCGTCAAGAAACCTGGCTCTGGTTCTCAGATGGCCTTGGCCTTCCTTGAAACACCCTATTGGGTGGTTGATAAAAGACTTTTTATCCAAGGCAGGTTGGAAGGCTAAACTGGGCTACTTGGGTAAGGGGCAGAGAGTGGAATTGATGGCCAATTAGATTTTTAGTGTGATCTAATGCATTATATGCACACCCTGCTTGATAATCACGTATGACTGAAACCTTATAATATTACCAATCCATGTTATTTTTATTGCATTAAAAGTTTTTCTTTTTATTTAAACACTATGGTGACAACGTTGTTCATAATTTAGTTTCAGTCTTACAATGCACACCACCCTTCACCTATGAGGTCCCCAAGTTGCCCTCTCACTTTCCCCCACCCTGCCTGCCTCTGTGGCAAGCATTTTACTTCTTTCTCTCCTTCTTCCCTCTCATCCTCTTTTCCTCTTTCTCTCTATCTCTATCTTTCTTTTTCCCTTTTATTTCATTTTAGACACTATGGTTTAAATCACATTAAATATTATTAATAAAGGGGTATCATGCATATAACTTTATCTCCTTTTAGCACCCACTTCTTATCCAGAGTGATCATTCCAACTAACATTGTCATAGTGGTCCTTTCTCTGTCCTAACTGAACTGTTCCACTATTTGTGTCAAGCTTTCCACCATGGTTCTCCTGGCTCTCATCCCTATTGTCTCTGGATATGATTACCATACTATCATTTTTCCTTATATCACACAAAAGAGTGGTATCATTCTATGTCTATCCCTCCGTCTCTGATTTATTTTACTTAGTAGAATATTCTCCATCTCCATTAAGTAGTTAGTAATTATAAATTAAGTAGAAATTAAGTCAATTTTGTAATTATAAAGTAAGCAAATTTCATGAATTCATTTTTACTAACAGCTGTGTAGTTTTTCATTTTGTAGATATACTAGAGTTATTTAATCCTCTCATCTGTTCTCAGGCACTATTATCAACCCATGTTATTAAATAAATGTTTTGGATAAAAATAAAGCATGACTCCCTCAAATGTCCTAATTCTGAGAGCCCTTGATGAGGCTCTCAAGTCTGACAGTAGAACCCTTGAAGTGGCCCTCATCTTTGAGCTTACCCAGAGGAAACTTGCAAAGTAGGTCGAATGCTTGATGCCCTTCTCACCTGCACTTACTGTACATTTCCAGCCTCTGAACTTGGCTTAGGTTTCCATGCAGCCTTCCATTTCCTCCACAAAGCTGTGAGCACCTGCTCAATGCCAGGCTGTGTGCCAAGCACCAGGCACCAGGCAGGGCTTTCACAATACCTGGTGGTCCCCTGTGGCACTCTGGGATAGTTTTCCAGGGCCTTTTCCCAGGTTACTCTCCTTGGGTCTCTCTCCCTCCATTCAACATCCAAGACTCTCTCACTCCCTCAATTTTCAGGGTTCACTATTAACTTTGTACTCAGGGTTCTCTTCTGGCAGTGCTCAGGAGATCATATGTGGTTCTAACGAATGCCTTAACCCTTATACTATCTCTGTATCCCATTGCCCATGGGGGTAAGGAGTAGTAATATTTATAGCTTTTTAACATATATCTATAAACCAACTCTTTTAAAAGGACAGATCTAAGCCTTTGTGGATTTTTTCCAGAAGTTTCTACACATTAAAAAGTGATGGTTCAAAGAAACAGGATCTTCCATGACTTGAGCAGGAACCTAATTCAAAGCAGGGGGCATCAAAAAGTAACAGGTTGTCTGAATATATTCAGGTAAACAGTAAGGTTCTGTCACTTCTTATGCACTGTTAGCGAGCTGTGTGTTGTAATCAAGAGAACAAATTTTAGAGTTAGATTCTCTAGAATCAATATTCTGCAAGTTATATCCTTAGGAAAGTTATTGGGTTCCTTGGTTTCCTCTGATAAAGAGAGAGTTTGTAAAGATAGCTAAGTGTGTCTCACAGGAAGATTTGGAGAGAACCCTAAATTGGTGAAACATATGTGATACTGGTTAGCAAAGTAAGCCCTCTATAAGTATTAACTTTGATGTTTCATGAGGTCAACTGTACACTTCCTGCTCTGCTATTTCTGAGACTACTGTAAATCACTTGCACTTCAAAGAAGGAGGGTTTTTTTTTTTTTTTTTAGGGCAGTAGTAGTGTTTTCTTTCTTTTCTTTTCTTTTTTTTTTTTTTTTTTTTGGTTTTTGGGCCACACCCGTTTGACGCTCAGGGGTTACTCCTGGCTATGAGCTCAGAAATCGCCCCTGGCTTGGAGGGACCATATGGGACACCGGGGGATCGAACCGCGGTCCGGTCTGTCCTATGCTAGCGCTTGCAAGGCAGACACCTTACCTCTAGCACCACCTTCCCGGCCCCGGCAATAGTGTTTTCAATGGCACACTGGGAAGTAGAACCTGAGTGAGTGAGTGAGTGAGTGAGTGAGTGAGTGAGTGAGTGAGTGAGTGAGTGAGTGAGTGAGTGAGTGAGTGAGTGATGAGTGAGTGAGTGCATAAGTGAGTGAGTGAGTGAGTGAATGAGTGATTGTGTGTGTGTGTGTGTGTGTGTGTGTGTGTGTGTGTGTAACTGATCTATCCTCTACTGCAGGGGTCTCAAACTCAATTTACATGGGGGCCACAGGAGGTAAAGTCAGGGTGAGGCAGGGCCGCATAAGGGATTTCGCTTACCAAATATTCGCAATAAAAAATCGCATTAGTAAGAAAAAAATCGCATTAAACATTTGCATACCCCGAACGGAACTACTCGGGGTATGCAAATGTTTGATGCAATTTTTTTCTTACTAATGCCATTTTTATTGCCATTATTCGGTAAGCGAATAATCGCGAATACTGCGATATTTGAAGGCAGGCCGCAGGCCACAAAATGTTATATGGAGGGCCGCAAACGGCCCGCGGGCTGCGAGTTTGAGACCCCTGCTCTACTGGCTTTTTGATCTTGGACAACCCTCCTCTCTGCATCCCAGAATTTGTTCTTGACCTGCAGTTTCCAGGGGTCATACAAATAATACTAGAAAAAGATCACTATGTCCCTGAACTTGGATAGAAGGAGGACTAGACTCAGTCCCAACCTTAATCAAAGGCCTAGTAAATTCCTCAAAGAACTTGCATCCAGATAATACCTCACCAGCCTCTAAATTCTTCTGGACAAGCTAACCAAGCCTTTGATGACAAGCATACCACCTTACACACATACACACAGAATACACACACACTAGAAAGTCAGAAAAAACTTCTAATTCCTGGTACTTGTCTAATTTTGCAACCCATCTTTCATGCCTTCTTGGTGTGGTTGTGACAGTTGCTGGTATGAGCCACTCGCCATTAGTGGGGCTATATATCTTCTGCTCTCTCCACTTACCATTTACCACTGCAGACTCAAATCAGGTATGTGCAAGTCATCCAACCCCACACAGTTTATGCAACTGAGTGTAACACTTTCTGGCAGCTGACAGATGCTTTTAAATACCATCTGCCTGTGAAAACTTAACTTAAGACCAGGCTTTCTTTGGAAACCCAGCCAGGGCACTGTCATGTGCTGCTTCCTTTGCTAGGTACCAACCCACATCCTGCCATAGTGTGGAGTCAAGTGTCCACACTCCCCAAAAAAATCTTGGAGAAAAAAGAACAGTTCTGACCTCTTGTAAATTTCTATTTATTTAAATCCTGGGGTCTGTAACAAATGTATATTTTCCTTTTGATAATCTTTAACTGGACTTAGTTTCATGTAGCTTTATTGTAAACCATAATATCCACATACTAAACGGTTTGTTATGCTATAGATTTTCTAATATTTGTTCAAATTAATGCTAATGAATATTAAAAATATTGTACAATACACATGTCATTCTACATGACACCAATGATGTATGCATAGGCAACTGGATTAACTGTTGATAATAGAGGAAACCAAGTTCTAAAATCCTATACTTCTATGTATAGGGTTTATTATTTATTATTTACCATCAGATGTGTTTGTGTGCCATTTATCTCCTTGGGGGAAGGAACAGTTTATATCTTTTTAGGCCCCTTCCAGCTAGAAGTGTGTGGTAGATACTTTAATTTTATATTTCAAACATGAATGCATTCATAATTACTAATATACCTGTCATCTATGAGCCACCCAAGCTGATACCAAAGATGCACATTTCTTTGCATCAATATCATGTTCCCTGATGATTGTTCACTAAATAAGATGAGGCACATGGAGTTTCATTATCAGGAATGGGTACTCAGGAAATGGCAGCTTCCCTGATGCACATCTCTTTCTTTGCCCCTTTGTTAGTAGGTAGCTATAAAAGCTGAACCCACTTTTGTAGGAATTATATAACCAAGGATATTGTTAAGTCAAATCAATGTTTGTACTCATTAAAACCCTAAAAGAGTCCAGATCTAGGTCTAAAAATACCTCTGTCAGACTGAAGTTGTAGTTGGGTTTCAGTCATGTAAAGAACACCCTCCTTCACCAGTGCAACATTCCCATCACTAATGTTCTGAATCTCCCTCCTACCCACCCCACTGCCACTTGTACTCTAGACAGGCTTTCTACTTCCCTCATTCATTCACTTTGTTATGATAGTTTTCAATGTAGTTATTTCTTTAACTGCACTCATCACTATGTGGTGAGCTTCATGTTCTGAGCTGGAACTTCCAGCCCTGCCAGGAATGATTTCTGAGTGCATAGCCAGGTGTAACCCCTGAGCATCACTGGGTGTGGCCCAGAAAGAAATAAAAGTATATTGGTTAATCCCCCAAACAAAGGTGAAACCCCCCTTTTAAAACAAATTTGTAAGCTATGTAATCCCCTTATTAAAAGGTAAGGAGCAAATTTTCTTATGAAGCTCAGGTCATTGGAAATCCATTTCAAATTGACTGTGACAACAGTTCACTAAAAGAAATTGGTGGTCTTTACCACCTGGCTGGGTTGTGTTGCAATGGGGTCTGCAATAATCCAACACACTCCCTGTGTTGCCTCTGTGGTGTTTACTTTCTGCATACAGAGCCATTTAGCTTTACTGCCTTGCATTTCTTTTGTAACCCAAGGTCGTTTTATGACCTTGACCATTTTTTTTAATTTTTTATTTTTAATTATGAGAACAAAGATGCAATGAAAGAGGACAAGGTAAAGTTACAGTGGAAGGACAATCACCCATAAACAGAATTCTCAGTAGTCCCATTGCTGATATCTTAACTTTGAACATTAAGAAAAATAAGACAGAACCCATGTAACAATTACTTTGCCCCTCAAGTCCCCAGATTGTAATACATAATATTTCTTAGCAGCACACAAAGCAATCTGAAGCCATAAAACTTATGTAACTCCTTAAATATTGAAGGCAAAGTACTTTTTTACATTTCCATGCACATGCATATTAGTTTAAGTTAACCTCAAAAGTTTAAGTGGGTTGTTTTTCTTAAGGATTAGAGTCAAAGGAGCACAGTAAAAACGGTGTTAGAGTGTCAATTATTGTTTGCATAGGCCCACCAAAATATGAGGGACATGGAAAGGAAAAGCCTTGACCTAAATACAAGGAGACCAGACCCCTGAAGTTTCCTGGCATAAGACCAACTCTAGGCTCCAGGCAAACTAGTTTCTCCAATCCAAGTCATTGTCTGTAGCGCCAATACAGTTTTATACTCACATAGTCTCTGTTGATGGTATCATGCTTCTGTATTAAAGATCCTGGAATCTGCATATCCTACATTGCAGTCAGGATGGTGCAGAGTGTCCTCTCATTTCACCTCACAATTAAAGGGCACTGCAGAGAACCCTGTCCTGTAAGCAGGTCATTGTTGTTGTCAAGTCTTCTTAGTGTTAAGGGAAGTCTCTTTTGAGCAGGTCGATGTCAGAGCAGTCATCGGGTCTTCCCTGGTAGAGGATTGCTTCTAGGTGTTGTTATAAAAAACCTTGGATGTTTCGTAGATAGCTTCCCTGGTTCAGGGGTGAATGGAGGAAGCCCATTCTTCTGAGGCCTGTGCCAGGTCATTATATCAATGTTCAGAGTGTAATGACCTTGCCCATTTTTATCCTCTTCCAAATCACAGGTACATGTTTTACCTGTGGTGATTGCCTCACTAAAGTGACCAATCATAAACATCAGCTTGTATATGTTATGGACACATCTGTGAATAGGGTCCTAGGAAATTTGGATCTATTTCATTTTCTATTATCTGTAATCATGAGCTAATGAATGACAATCTTGAACTCTATTCAACTGCCATATTTCTCCCTGATTTCTTATACTTAAAAAGTGAAGACCTTCAGAACACTCTTCATCTTCTGTGTTTAGCCAATACACACACTCTGTACTAACATTTCCCAGCTGGGTTTCTTGACTATTCGCTCTATTTGCTCTTGTAACAGGAGAAACCATGTGCAGATTTGGTATTTGTTTTGTAACCAACTGTAACCATCTTTCTTTTCTCTGCCTCTGATCACAGAACCTTCCTGGTTACCACTGAAGAACAGATATCTAACCAGGTTTTAAAAAAAATCAATGAGGAGGGGCCAGAGCAGTCGGGCATTTGCCTTGCATGTGGCTGACCCAGGATGAACCTGGTTTCGATCCCTGAAGTCCAACATGGTCTTCCAAGCCAGGAGCAATTTCTGAGCCCCGGATGTGGCCTCCTCAAAAAAAAAAAAAAAAAGAAAAGAAAAAAATCAATGAGGTTCTTTTGGTGCCATCCATAGCAATCCATTACATAAATATTTTGATTTCAATTAAAATTAACTGCAAAATTTAGAAAATTGTTTTAGTTCCTAATTCAAAGATTTTGGGACTTTATGAGTCCACAAAACTATTTCAATATGAGCAAGGAAGAAATTTAATTTTACTCTTATCTCAGAATCACTCTTAAAAAATCCCATGTTTTAAAAAGAAAGATTTTAAAAAGAAAAATGAATCAGACTAGACCACAAGGAAGGTATTTCAATATGTGTTCTGAGCTGCTTAAGCACCATAGTCTCAGCAGCCTTGTTCTCTAAGAAAGCAATGAAGAAAAAACATCAACTGAAATATATGAGTACAAAAATGACAGCACCATGTTGACATTACTGCTCACTTTAGACCCACATGACTCAGCCTTCTTTCTATGTGGGAGTTTGAAGTCAGTGCTGCTAGCCTTCATCCTACCCTATGGGGCCACCAGAAAGCAGGACCTCAAGGAACATTAGGATGTCTAACAGGTGGAAAACATAAAAGCATTCCATAGCATGCTAGACAGAATTAAAAAAGAAAAAAAGAGAGAAATGAAAAAATGAAAGAGAAAGAAAGAAAGAAAGAAAGAAAGAAAGAAAGAAAGAAAGAAAGAAAGAAAGAAAGAAAGAAAGGAAGGAAGGAAGGAAGGAAGGAAGGAAGGAAGGAAGGAAGGAAGGAAGGAAGGAAGGAAGGAAGGAAGGAAGGAAGGAAGGAAGGAAGGAAGGAAGGAAGGAAGGAAGGAAGGAAGGAAGGAAGGAAGGAAGGAAGGAAGGAAGGAAGGAAGGAAGGAAGGAAGGAAGAAAAAGGAAGGAATATGTTGCCATACAACAGAGAAAGTCTCAAACCAGACATTCCAACAGACAATTCCCCACCTTGGGCCCCCTTCACCAAGGAGCAAAATATACTTTTGGAGCAAAATATATCAAAGGATTCTTTATTGAGTTGTTTCCTTTTATTTATTTATTTATTTATTTATTTATTTATTTATTTATTTATTTATTTATTGGTTTTGGGGTCACACCCGGCAATGCTCAGGGGTTATTCCTGGCTCTATGCTCAGAAATCGCTCCTGGCAAGCTCAGGGGACCATATGGGATGCCAGGATTCAAACCATCTACCTTCTGCATGCAAGGCAAAGGTCTTACCTCCATGGTATCTCTCTGGCCCCTGTTCCCTTTTATTCAATAAACATGTTGAGCAAGAGAAATTATTCTGTGTGCCTTGCATGGGTTAGATTCCTCACTTTGTATGGGCCCTCAGACCCCAGGGTGACTTCCAAATACAGTCAGAAGTAGTCAGATATAAATATATATATAAAGAATAAGTCAAAAATCAAATATAGATGAAGCATATTTTATGTGACAGGCTTTCTCCATGGTGCCTGGCAAAGACTGAAAAATTATCCAAATGAAGTCCCTGTTATGTACCGCATAAAGGGATCTTATTATTGTTGAACAAAAACATCAGTAAGTGCATAAAGAAATGAAGTTTACAATCAGGTGATGGGAAATAAAAGGGATTAGCAGATATAATGTACAGATGGTATGCATGGGGCTAGTTCTATCCTGGTAGGAAAGAAAGGTCTCAGACTGTGGTGACAACAGAGTGGGAAACCAGATGAATTGGGAAGAAAATGTATTTGATGCTGTCAGGGCAGTGAAGGAACAGTAGACACCAAGATCTAAAACAGAGATGAAGACAGAGGATTTGGCTTAGTGGTAATTGCAGGCTTTGTATGCATGAGACCTGGATTTAATTCCTGGCACCCAAAATGGTAAAAGAGAAAGACATGTAACAAAAGCAGATTAAAGAGACAGTACATGAATTACTTACTTGCTTTGTACTCAGCCCAACTCAGGTTTAATCCTTAACACTGCAGGTAGTTCCTTTGATTATTGGCAGGATTGACTCCTGGTTCAATGCTCATGAATTTATGATTAGTTTTATTATAGTGTTAAATACTGAATTTATAATAAAATGTTCAGGTTTTGTAACTTTTATGACCTCTGTTGCAACTACTTGGTACTTGTAGTATAGTATAACAGTAATCAATTAAATGAAAAAAATAAAAAACCAGAATGACTGTCTCAATAAACCTTTATTTATAAAACATATTTAGTTCACTGGTGCAATTGGGCCGGACTTGACTGTGCTCAGGGCTTACTTCTGGCTCTTTATGCAGGGTTAGGGAAACTTTGGGCAGGTATCTAACTGGGTTCAGTTGTGTACAAGGTAAGTGTACACTCCTGTAATATCTCTCTGGCCCCAAGACAATATTTTAATAGGATCATTATTAAAATGCTTCTGGAGGAGGCAGCCTTTACTATGAAACACAAAGCTGAGATGTCCACTGGTCTTTAGTTTCCACACCAGGCATGAGGAGGTTAATAGTGAAACACAAACCAGAGAGAAATTCCTTCCCATCATCTCCACTGCCAACAACCTCAAATAACTGCCACCAGCCAAATCTGTGCTTATTCTCTGACCCATGGCCTGAGAGGGACCAAGACAATAAGCAGTTTTGCTAATAACTGTCATCAAAATATTATCACTTAGGCTCCATATGGCATCTTTCATTGGAGGATCTTGAATATTATTTTTCTCTTTTGTAGTTTAATTTTATTTTCATTAAAGGGCAAACTGAAGCATCAACTGAGATTGTGAATGATCCAGGATCACTGAGAAACCCCAGAAAATCCATACATATAAACTGAGAATCATTTCAGAATACATATAATCCTGTATCTTTCCCTGTCTAGAAGGAGCCAGAATTGGGGCATAGTTAAGAATTATTTTAACATTATTTGAGTCCCATGCCTCTTAGAGATGAGTCTATTTAGAATATATGGGAACAAGGGAATGTTAGTGCTTTATAGTATGAGGTCATGCATTGTCTCTAACCATTGTATTTTAATTCCTAGACTCAAGAACATTACAGATGCAGAAGAGCCTCTTCAAAGGTCTAGCCTGTAGGAGAAAAGGAGTTTGGGTTGAAGTTATCTGCCGTTTCAAGCCATCTCCCCAGCTACTATTCTTGAAATAATGCATTTATGAAAACCCTATGTTTGGCTGTTGATTAAAATATAAATATAATAGATAGAATCCACGTATTGGGTGAGGCTGCCCCTGGCACAGCAAGCACCTCTACGTTCCAACCAGTGAGTCTGAAGAAGCAGAATAATGGTGGAGAAATAATTCACAAGCAATCAGTTAAAGTTTCATTAGAGTCAGCTTGCTTTATTCCATGACCCTATTCGCCATGTGATTTTTCTCACATGGCTTTTCTGCTAATCTTTCTGCTACCCATCTCTCTCAGGCTTTTCTCCTTCCTCTTTCATGTGTCTATCTCCTTTCTACTCCCTGCTAGCCAGCCCCTTTTATTCTTTATTTAAAACCGCAGATTCCTCCAACATGTGGTTGGGTTTGATCATACAGGTGGGATTAACATCTCAAAAGGAAGTTTAGGTAAGGGTGTTGGGGGAAGAGATACCCCACAGGTGGTCATCTTACCAGCAGAAAAAAGGGCCAGTTCTGCCACCATGATCCAGAAGAAAATAATGTCTGCCAATGTTTCCCAAGTAATCTGGTCAGGGCTGATATCTCTGTGGCCATCTCCGAAAGGAGGGAAGCAGATTCCCCTTCTTCATGAACTATAGCAGCCCCAAATCACCACAATACCACCCTCTGATAGAAAAGGCCCAGCTCCACGACTTAAACTTATCAAACTTCCAAACCACCTAATTTGTTTCAGATCTATAAGTCCTGGACACCTCAATATTTTGTAATGTCCTCTCAGTATTATCACAGAAAACTTGATAGGAAAGTTATAATAGTCTACCAAACTCAGTGAGCCCAAACAGTAGCACAAAAGATTCAACTAGTACCAACCACAGCTCAGTAAATCCTTAGACATCATGAAAAGATATAGCAATCATTTCAAATTAACCCTTGTTGATTTCAATTAGCACAGCCATAGCCCAGTAAATTCTTAGACAATGACTTTAGTAACACTATGAGGATATGACAATAATTTCAAATTGACCTGTGCTGACGTTAGTTTTGATTATTCCATTTGTCTTTGTGTTGTAACAAACAATATGAAGTAAAATTGTTCATGCCGGCAAGGAAGCAGGCTATGGTCATGAGTGGTGACTGGAGACATTGTAAAAGGTCACACTGGTAGTAGGATTGGTGTTTGAATATTGCCTGAAATGACAGTATTATTAACTGTAATTATGAACCAATTTATGAACAACTTGTTCCATCTTGCCTGTGATAACCCTCTCATTACTAATAAATCAGCCTTTCACTAAAAAGTCTTCATTCAAATAATGCTAAATTTTTCCATCACTCTAGCTTTGAGAAATCAGGTGAAATCTCTGCTCAGTCTAAAAACCTTGGGGCCAGAGAGATAGCATGGAGGTAAGGCATTTGCCTTTCATGTAGAACCTCAGTGTTTCGAATCCCGGCATCCCGTATGGTCCCCTGAGCCTGCAAGGAGTGATTTCTGAGCATAAAGCCAGGAGTAACCCCTGAACGCTGCCGGGTGTGACCCAAAAACCAAATAAATAAATAAATAAATAAATATAAAAAAATAAAAACCTTCCTATAATCCTCATTGTCCTATCTTAGCCCAACTTGGTTTCTACACATGTGGTTTTGAATCCAGCATAAATCCAACTCCCATCACAGTAATCTCCTCTGATTTAATTTATATAATTATAATATATATTATATTTAATATAAAAAGTATTTAGACCACACATATAATTGCTCATTGCTAATAAGCAAACATCAGCTTATCTTATGTAACAATTTGTGCTTCAATATATATATATATTTTTTTTTTTTGGTTTTTGGGCCACACCCTGAGACGCTCAGGGGTTACTCCTGGCTATGCGCTCAGAAGTTGCTCCTGGCTTCTTAGGGGACCATATGGGACGCCGGGGGATCGAACCGCGGTCCGTCCTAGGCTAGCGCAGGCAAGGCAGGCACCTTACCTCCAGCGCCACCGCCCGGCCCCCAATATATTTTTTTTTATTTTATATTACTAAAAGTATTGTAATCAACAGAATCCTTCATGGTTGAATTTGAGATATACATTGAGTCAGGGCCCTTCTCACCCCCAGTGTCAACCTCCCTCCACCAATGGCCCAAGAGTGCATCCTATACCACCACCTGTTGCCCCCTAGCCTGCCATTTTAAGTTTAGATTGTTTAAATTTAGGTCCATTGATTCTATATTATCATTAACTTTGGCTTGCATATTTAGTTCTGTCCTTATTTATTTCCCTACCAATGCATTGAGACCACTTGGCCTCTGATTCCAGCCTTTCTTTGATCCTGTCTTCTTACTTTTACTGAAAATCAGGGGAATATGTGGTAAAATAAAGTAATCTGTGTCCCAAGATTCTATAAAAAAAAGGCAGGAGCCCCAATTTAAAAAGTAAAAGATGTTAAAAATCTAATTTAAAAAAGGTGTGTGTGGCAGGGTTTTTGTTTGTTTGTTTGTTTACATGGGCACAGAAAAATATGGAGGAAACAGAAAGGAAATAAAAGTTTGGTTTAAAAAGAGGGAAGCCTGCCTGCTTCAGAGGTGGATCGGGACGTACACTGATACCTGCTGGTTTCTGCTAGGAGTCAGAAGGGCACAGAAGCCATTTTGGGCCAAGCGTTTTCCAGCTGCCTGAGACTGGATTTCATCAGCGTTCTGCCGGTGATCCTGTCTGCTTCAGAGGTGGTTCGGGATATACACACACTGATTCCTGCTGGTTTCTGCCGGAGGTCAGAGGGGTGCAGAGGCCATCTTGGGTCATGCTGTTTTTATCTGCCTGAGATAGGATTTCATCAGCATTCCTGCTGGTGATCCTGCCTGCTTCAGAGGTGGGTCCGGATGTACAAACACTGATTCCTGCTGGTTTCTGCTGAGAGTCAGAAAGGTGCAGAAGCCATCTTGGGCCATGCGGTTTCCAGCTACCTGAGATTGGATTTCATCAGCGTTCCTGCTGATGATCCTGCCTGTTTAAGAGTGAGAGACAGAATTGAAGAACTCTGCTGAAACTCAGATGCCAGCACCCCCATCTGCCTGTCTTCTGTGCTGTGCTCCATTTTCGGCCTGTTTTTATCCTGTGTGTGACTCATCTGCAGACCGCTCGCCTTCCCTGGAGCCTTCACTGGAGGTGAGTTTACACACCCAGAAAGGGGAAGCCACTGAACTCTGCTGGAACTCAGATGCCAGCACCCCTATCTGCATGTCTTCTGTACATGTAATGTACTCCATCTTCGGCCTGATTTCATCCTGTGTGTGGCTCATCTGCGGACAGCTCACCATCCTAGAGCTGAGCTTACACGCCCAGAAAGGGGAAGCTGCTGAATTCTGCTGAAACTCAGATGCCAGCACTCCTATTTGCCTGTCTTCTGTGCTGTGCTCCATTTTAGGCCTGATTTCATCCTGTTTATGGCTCATCTAAGGATGGCTCGCCTTCGCTGGAGCCTTCCCTGGAGGTGAGTTTACAAGCCCAGAAAGGGTGGAGACAGAAGAGCACGGCTGCTCCGCTTCACTTCCTGGCTGTGCACATAATTTAGCCAATGAATATAACCAAAACAGGTAGAAAAACCCACAATACAAGTGTGACAATGGGGAAACAATGCAGGCCAGCACCAGACATAGAGAATGATGATGGCAACTCTGATGACTTGAACATGGCTAACCAACTAGTCAGTCTCTCAGATAAGGAGTTTAGAGTCGCAATATGGAAGATGTTCAAAGAACTCAAAGAAAGTATAGAAGAAAACACTAATAAGAATCAAGAGAATATGAAGATAGAAATCAGAAAACTCCAAACGAAAATTTCAGGTCTGAAAACCTGTAGATGAATTGAAGATGAAATGTAGATGAAATAAAACTCAGTAGATGAATTGAAGAAAAACATGGTTGAGCTTTCCCACAGGTTAACAGCAGCTGAGGATAGAATTAGTACACTGGAAGATGAGATGAATAACAATTCCATACAGCAGAAGAAATTAAAAAAAAACCTTAAAGCAAACTATCAAACAATGGAAAAATTACTCAAAGAATGGGAACAGATGAAAATAGAAGTCTATGATAAGCTAAACAGAAACAACTTAAGAATCATTGGAGTTCCAGAGACCCAGGAAGAAAATCTCCAGGAAGAATCAACGGTCAAGAACATCATTAAAGAGAAACTACCAGAGCTAATGAATACACGCGATCAAATCCTGCATGCCCGAAGAGTACCAACTAAAAGAGACCCCAGAAAAAACACCCAAGACACATCCTAGTCACAATGACAAATCCCACAGATAGAGACAGAATTCTGAAAGCAGCAAGATCAAAAAGAGAAATTACATTCAAGGGAACATCCTTGAGATTTACTGCACACCTGTCACCAGAAACATTCAAGGCCAGAAGGCAGTGGTGGGACATAGTGACAAAACTCAATGAAATAAATGCTTCGCCTAGAATACTGCACCCAGCAAAACTCACTTTCAGGTTTGAAGGAACAATACATGCTATCTCAGACAAACAACAACTCAGAAACTTTACAGACTCAAAACCATTCTTAAAAGAAAAAACTGAACGGCCTAATTTAAAACAAGACTGACCAACAGACACACCAAACTTCGATATAAAGATGGCACTAAATCCCAGGAAAATTCTTTCTCTCAATGTCAATGGACTAAATGCACCAGTTAAGAAACACAGAGTGGCTAAATGGATCAAAAAACTCAATCCAACCTTCTGCTGCCTACAAGAAACACACCTGAATAGTCAAAACAAACATAGACTCAAAATAAAAGGCTGGAGAAAAAACATCCAAGCAAAATATCCATTAAAAATCCATAAAAAAAATCTGGAGTGGCCATACTAATATCAGATGATGCAAACTTTATACTCAGGAAAGTTGTAAGGGACAAAGATGGGCATCAAGGGATACATAAAAGCAGAAAGAAATCACTCTCCTAAACATATATGCACCGAATGAGGGGCCAGCAAAATATTTAGTAAAATTGTTGCAATTCTGAAAAATAATATCAATAACAACACAATAATTGTGGGAGACCTCAACACGGCATTGTCAACACTTGACAGGTCAACCAGACTGAAACCCAACAAGAATATACAAGACCTGAAAAGAGAAATGGAAGAAAGAGGCCTAGTAGATATATACAGGACACTCCACCCCTAGAAGCCTGGATACACATTCTTCTCTGATGTACATGGGACATTTTTCAGGATAGACTACATTCTAGCACACAAAACATAATATCAAGAAGATAAAAATTTTGCAGGCTACCTTCGCTGACCAGAAAGCCCTGAAATTATATGTGAACCACAAAAGGACACAGAAGAAAACTTTAATACCTGGAAGTTAAACAGCCTAATACTGAATGACCAGTGGGTCCAAGATAAAATCAAAGAGGAAATCAAAACCTTCCTAGAAACAAATGACAATGGAGACAGAAACTATCAGAACCTATGGGACAAAGCAAAAGCGGTACTGAGAGGAAAATTTATAGCTTTACAAGCACACATCAGGAAAGAAGAAGGGGCATACCTGAATAGCTTAATGACACAACTCATAGAATTAGAAAGTACTCAACAAAAGGACCCAAAAATAGGGAGACAGAAGGAAATAACAAAGCTGAGAACAGAAATCAATGTGGAAACCCAAAAAAACAATCTAAAAGATCAACGAACGCAGAAGTTGGTTCTTTGAAAAAATAAACAAGATTGATAGACCACTGGCAAAACTAACAAAGAAAGAGAGAGAAACTTGATAACTCGTATTAGGAATGAAAAAGAAGAGATCACTACTGATATGATACAGATCCAAAGGGTAATCAGAAACTACTTTGAGAAACTCTATTCCACTAAAAATGAAAACCTGGAAGAAATGAATAAATTTTTGAACTCTTATAATCTTCCATGGCTGAATGAAGAGGATGTAGCATACCTAAACACCCCCATCACTATTGAGGAAATTAAGACAGTAATCAAATGTCTGCCCAAAAAGCAAAGTCCTGGCCAGATGGATTTACTAATGAATTCTTTCAAACCTTTCAAGAGGAACTTTTACCAATCCTGGCAAGACTCTTTCATGAAATCAAAAAACCAGGAACACTTCCAAATAGCTTTTATGAAGCCAACATCACCTTGATACCTAAACCAGACAGAGATGCTAACAAAAAAGAAAATTACAGACCAATATTGCTGATGAACACAATTGCAAAGATCCTCAACAAAATCCTGGCAAATAGGATTCAATGCCTCATTAAGAAGATCATCCACTATGATCAACTAGGTTTCATCCCAGGAATGCAAGGCTAGTTTAACATCCATAAATCTGTCAACATAATACACAACATCAACAACAAGAAAAATAGATATCACATGATCATATTAATAGACGCAGAGAAAGCATTTGATAAGGTCCAACACCCATTCTTGATCAAAACTCTCAACAAGATGGGAATGGAAGGAAACTTTCTCAATATAGTTAAGGCCATCTACCCTAAGCCATTGGCAAATATCCTCAATGGAGAAAAACTGAAAGCGTTTTCTCTAAATTCTGACACAAGACAAGGCTGTCCTCTCTCACCACTCCTATTCAACATAACACTGGAAGTACCTGCTATAGCAATTAGGCAAGAAAAAGATATGAAGGGAATCCAGATAGGAAAGGAAGAAGTCAAGCTCTCGCTGTTTGCAGATGACATGATACTCTACCTAGGAAACCCTAAAGTCTCTACGAAAAAGCTTCTAAAACAATAGACTCACATAGCAAGGTGGCAGGCTACAAAATTAACACACAAAAATCAATGGTCTTTCTATACACCAATAGTAATAAGGAAGAAATGGACATTAAGAAAACAGCCCCATTCACAATAGTGCCACACAAACTCAAATATCTTGGAATCAACTTGACTAAAAATGTGAAGGACCTATACAAAGAAAACTATAAAACTCTGCTCCAAGAAATAAGAGAAGACACGCGGAAATGGAAACACATACCCTGCTCATGGATTGGCAGGATTAACATCATTAAAATGGCAATACTCCCCAAAGCATTGTACAGATTTAATGTGATCCCTCTAAAGATACCCATGACATTCTTCAAAGAAGTGGATCAGGCACTTTGAAATTTATTTGGAACTATAAACACCCTCGAATAGCTAAAGCAATCATTGGAAAAAAGAATGTGGGAGGAATTACTTTCCCCAACTTTAAACTGTATTCAAAGCAATAGTTATCAAAACAGCATGGTATTGCAATAAAGACAGGCCCTCAGATCAGTGGAATAGGCTTGAATACTCAGAGAATGTTCCCCAGACTTACAATCACCTAATTTTTGATTAAGGAGCAAGAAATCCTAAATGGAGCAAAGCCTCTTCAACAAGTGGTGTTGGCACAACTGGCTAGCCACTTGCAAAAAATTGAACTTAGATCCCCAGCTAACATCATGTATGAAGGTTAAATATAAATGGATGAAAGACCTCAATATCAGACCCAAAACCATAAGATATATAGAACATCACGTAGGTAAAACACTCCAGGACATTGAGACTAAAGGCATCTTCAAAGAGGAAACTGCACTCTCCAAGCAAGTGAAAGCAGAGATTAACAGATGGGAGTATATTAAACTGAGAAATTCTGCTCCCCAAAAGAAATAGTGCCCAGGATACAAGAGCCCCCCACTGATTGGGAGAAACTATTCACCCAATACCCATCAGACAAGGGGCTGATCTCCAAAATACAGAAGGAGCTGACAGAACTTTACAAGAAAAAAAACATCTAATCCCATCAAAAAATGAGGAAAAGAAATGGACAGACACTTTGACAAAGAAGAAATACAAATGGCCAAAAGACATATGAAAAAATGCTCCACATCACTAATCATCAGGGAGATGCAAATCAAAACAACTATGAGGTACCACCTCACACCCCAGAGATTGGCACACATCACAAAGAATGAGAACAAGCAGTGTTGGCAGGGATGTGGAGAGAAAGGAACTCATATCCACTGCTGGTGGGAATGCCGTCTAGTTCAATCTTTATGGAAAGCAATATGGAGAGTCTTCCAAAAACTGGAAATTGAGCTCCCATCTGATCCAGCTATACCACTCCTAGGAATATACCCTAGGAACACAAAAATACAATACAAAAATCCCTTCTTTACACCTATATTCATTGCAGCACTATTTACCATAACAAGACTCTGGAAACAGCCAAGATACCCTTCAACAGATGAATGGCTAAAGAAACTGTGGTACATATACACAATGGAATATTATGCAGCTGTCAGGAGAGATGAAGTCATGAAATTTTCCTATACATGGATGTACATGGAATCTATTATGCTGAATGAAATATGTCAGAGAGAGAGAGAGAGAGAAAGATGCAGAATGGTCTCACTTATCTATGAGTTTTAAGAAAAATGAAAGACATTCTTGCAATAATAACTTTCAGACACAAAAGAGAAAAGAGCTGGAAGTTCCAGCTCACCTCATGAAGCTCACCAAAAACAGGGATGAGTTTAGTTAGAGAAATAACTACGTTTTGAACTATCCTAAAAATTAGAATGTACGAGGAAAATCGAAAGCCTGTCTAGAGTACAGGCGGGGGTTGGGTGGGGAGAAGGGAGATTTGCGACATTGGTGATGAGAATATTGCACTGGTGGTGGGTGGTTTTCTTTACATGACTGAAATCCAAACACAATCATGTATGTAATAAAGTTGTTTTAAAAAATGAGGGAAGCCTTACGCATGAAGCATCCTGGCATAAGACTAACTATAGGTTCTAGGCAAACTAAGTTGACTAAACCCAAAATCTTTCTTTGTATTCCTGGTAAAAGTTCTTCAGACTCATGGTTGTCATAGTCAGGTTTTTGTAGTTAGATATCTTGGTTTTTGTACAGATCCGATGTCGAAATCAGGATGATTCAGAGAATCTTCTGGTTTCATCTCATGATTAGGTGGCAATGCAGGGAACCCAGCCCTGATAGCAAGTTGTTGCTGTTACCAAGTTGTCACGGTGTTATATGAACCCACTCTAGAGCAAGTTGATGCCAGGGCAGAATTTTACATCCCTGGTAGATGAACAATTCTTGGTGCTGGTGTAGATAATCATACTGGTTACATAGACAGATCCAAGGTTCAGAGGTGAATGGCCAATATCCGATCTTCTGGAGCTTAAGTGACAAGTGTTCAGGGTGTAAGGCCCCACTGCAATATAAAATTTATATGTACTTAACCCTATTAAATATGAACTTTTTTCCAATGCAATATCACCCCATATTAATGTGCCTATGCAAAAAAGAAAATTGCCATATAGCACAACTGGTGCATGTGGGGGTAAAAATAACAAGTCAACCAATCCTAATATCTTGGTTCTAACATCAATTCAGAGCACAAGGGTCACTTATCTACTAGAATATCCTACTAAATAGATCCAAATAAAGGAAAGGGGAAAACTGCTGCTACATAAGAAGTTAGATGATAAGAATTATTATTAAATAATAGTAATAAATATAAATTCTTATTAGAGAATTACATCTATTAAAGAACATCTATTAATTACACCTATTAATGAAATACATCTAAAGAAATATTTGAAGAAGATATAAAAGTCCCTTTAAGTATTTTGAAATAGCCTGGGGGTATAAAATCTGGAGCACAGCTATATGGTCTTGTAGAGTCTAAACAATGACTTCCAGCAGTCACAGTCAGGAATATTCTTCAGTCTGGGGGCTTCTCAGAAACCAAATTTGATAGCAAGCAGCAGTCCAGAAGGAAGGGATGTGGTCAATATATTTCTTATAATGGACTCTGCACTACTTTCAGAATAATCCGTTTTTAATCCTATTTTATGGCTCCTAAAGATTTCCATTCTCCAAACATTACCAAGGTGAGTAATAATTCTAGGACAGTTTTTGAATTTTGAGTTATACAAATTTGAAATTGGATCTGAGTTTTATCATCTTCCTACTCAGATGACCTTTGACAACACTTAACATGTAAATCTATAAATTTTAAGCAAAAATTAACTAACTACATGAGCTAAGCACTGCTATTTACTTACTCATTACCCTTACCTACCTTTTCTTTCTCAGTCAAAGGACTTACTTTAATGTTCCTGGCTTACCAGACTCCCTTGCACCTAACATGCAAATCATTTCTAGAGAATTGGGTACAATAACAGATGTGTGTTTTGGTACATGACAGACACTGTGAACTACCTCTCTTCTCTGCTGTGTCCTGGACCTTGAACCACCCCACCCACTTCTTTCTTGAGGACACTTCTTAAGGGGTAAGAAGTCCCTGCCCACAAAGGGCTGAGTCTGACTCCTACTGTGTCCTGGACCTTAAACCACCCTGCCCAGATCATTCCCTGAGGGCACTTTAGAGATGTGTTGTCCCTGCCCACGAAGGGTGAAACCAAGGAACATGGCCTCTTCACATTGCTTTGCAGCTGAGCACGTTCCTAGAAAACAACACGTAGAAAATACCACTGAAAACTTGGCAATGGGGAAGCAATGCAGGCCAGCATCATTCAGAAAGAATAAAGATAGCATCTCTGAGGACCTGGAAAGTGCCAATAACCTATTTAGTCTCTCAAATAAGGAGTTTAGAAAAGAAATATAGAAGATTCTCATAGAAATCCAATAAAGCATAGGCTGAGTTGAACGAATATTAATTAAGAATCTAAAGGATATGAAAATGGAAATCAAAAAATTCCAAACTGAAATAGGACTGAAAAACTCAGTAGAGAAAATGAAAACCTCAATGGAAAGTATCTCCAAAAGAGGAAAAGCAGCTAAGGACAGAATCAGTAAGTAGAAAGATGAGATGCATAACAACTTCATACAACAAGAGATCAGAAAAGAGCCTTAAAGCAAATAATAAAACAAGGATAAAATTCTAAAAAATTATGAACAGGTGAAAATAAAAGTCTTTGTTAAGCTTAACAGAAACAATATAAAAATAACTGGAGTCCCAGAAACCTGAGAATAAAATCCTCAGCAAGAATCAACAGTCAAGGACATCTTTGCAGAGAAACTCCCAGAGATAAAGACTGCATACAACCAAATTCTGTATGCCCAAAGAGTACGAGCTAAAAGAGAACTGAAGAAAAGCACCCCAGTACATAATAGTCACAATGACAAATCTCACAGATAGGTATAGAATACTGAAAGCAGCAATATTAAAAGGGAAATTACATTCAAAGGAGCATCCTTATGATTTACAGCAGACCTGCCAGAAGAAACCTTCAAGGCAAGAAGGCAGTGGTGGGATATAGTGACAAAACTCAATGAAATGAATGCTTCAGCTATATACTGCACCCAGTCAGACACACTTTCAGGTTTGAAGGAAGTATACATAGCTTTATAAATAAACAACAACTAGAAAACTTTACAGACTCAAAATCAGCCTTAAGAAAAACTGAAAGGTCTTCTTTAAAACAAGACAGAACCACAGACACACCAAACTACTACATGAAGATGACACTAAATCCCATGACAATTATCTCTCTCAATGTCAATGAACCAAATGCACCAATTAAAAAACACAGAGTGGCACAATGGATCAAAATGCTGAATTCAACATTCTGTTGCCTACAAGAAACCATCTGAATAGTCAGAACAAACATAGACTTAAAGTCAAAGAATGGAGGACAATCATCCAAACAAACAATTCCCTTAAAAAAACTGGAGTGATACTTACCTGGCAGGGGTGATACCATGATCATGAAGGTGGTTTCCCCAGGGTGAGGCTCACCTGTTGCACTCTGGGTGTGCTGACCCCTGCGATTTCCCCAATGTGGGAAACTCGACTGTGTAATTAGTGGTAGTGGGGGACTATGTGTGCGCTCTCCCCTGAAAAAAAAAAGAAAAAAATCTGGAGTGGCCATAGTAATATCAGATGACACAAACTTTAGACTTAGAAATGTTATAAGGGAAAAGATGGACGTTCATAATAATCAAAGGATATTTACAAAAGAAAGAAATCTCACTCCTAAACATATACAAACCCAATAAGGGACCAGTAAAATATTTAATACAATTGTTGATAAATTTGAAAGGAGACATCAATAGCAACATAATGATAGTGGGAGATCTCAACACTGCCCTGTCACCCCTTGATAGGTCAACCACACTGAAACCCAACAAGAATATACTAGCTCTGATAGGAGAAATGGAAGAAAGTAGACATGTCTCACACACACACACACACACACACACACACACACACTCACACACACAAACATATATGAGACACTCTCATCCCCAGAAAACTGAATACACATTCTTCTATTATGCACATGGGTACTTTGCTGATGCATAAAACATACCTCCATAAAATCAAAAGCACAGAAATTGCACAAACTACATTATTGATCATAAAGCACTGAAATTAGGATAGAATACAAAGGGATACAGAAGAAAAACTTTAACACCTGAAAATTAAACAGCTCACTATTAAACATCCAGTGGGTCAGAGATGAAATGAAACAAAAAAAATCAAAAGATTCCTGGAAAGAAATGCAAATGAAGACACAAATTATCAGAATTTGTGGAACACAGAAAAATTGATACTAACAGAAAAATTTATAGCTTTGCAAACACACTTCTGAAAGAAAGAAGGAGCCTACATAAATAATTTAATGTCACTTATTATAAAATTAGAGAATTATCAACCAAAAAAAAAACAAAAATAGGTAGGAAGAAGGAAATAACAAAGCTTCCAGCAGAAATTAATAAAGTGGAAATCAAAAAACAAAACAAAACAATCCATAAGATCAATGAAAGTGAAAGTTTGTTCTTTGAAAAATTACACAAGATTGAAAAACCACTAGCAAAATTCACAAAGAGAGAAAGAAACCATGACAATAATAATGAGTGAGAAAAGTAGAATGCCTGTCTCAAATACAGACAAGGGGTTGGGAAGGAGGGAGATGGTGACACTGGTGGTGGAAATGTTGCAGTGGTTAAGGGGGGGGTGTTCTCTTTATGACTGAAACATTCTTGTAATCATGGTGCTTAAATAAATATATTATAGTTTTAAAAAAAAAGTCAAAAAAAGGGGCAGAACTAAATAATCAAGCCAATGGCAAAAACAATGTAATTTAAAAAAAAGAGAGAGCTACCAGCAAAAGTTTCTGAGAAGGCATGTTAGAGGAGGTACATTCGGTTTGAAGTCATCTTTTTTTTCTTGAGGAGTCTGGAGTTCTGAAGTCATTGTGGAGTTCTCTTATCCTTACCCTGCAAGTGTTTCCACTGAGGCTTTTTAATTCCATGAGAAAATAAATATGTCCTTTGGTTAATCCATAAAACTTGTATTTCTTCTACTCAGAATCATAATCATAAATCATAAATCACACACACTTCAGAGAGCTGCTACAAACATAATATGAGTGTATTTCGTTGCCCAGGACATAACCAATACACAATATATGGTTTCCTATTACCACTATTTTTCTTACTTTTAATTTTAGTAATTGCTAGGAACTTTAGAAACAGAGATTAGAACACACAACCTCCAAGAGCACTAATGCAAAAGTCTAATTTCGCAAGCTCCAAAAATGTCCATTGCAGACATTTGGATAAGAGCTGTCTCTTTGCATAGCTAATGAAGCAATTTCTTCAGATCTCAGAAATACAGAGCAATAAAAGTCCATTTGGGAGCTAGCTCTCTCTTGTTTTGAAGGCTCTGGCCAGTTTCCTTCTTGGGCAAGGAATCTATCTGTGATACAGAGACTTTCTCTTAGTATGTAGGCCTCTGAATGTTGGGCCAATCTTAGCATTCTAAGAACAACAGTTTTCACAGAAACTTTGCTTCTGCTGAGAAATCAGAGTCAGCTGACTATGGGCAGTTTACCAGCCAGCTGACCATGGGCAGGTGTTCAGTGCAGCACTAGGGCACTCACTAAATGATATGCTGCTAAAATTAGATAGATGGACCTAGTCTACACTACACTTGTAGTGAGTATTCACCATGCTACAGAGTCTTGTGGGTCCTACTTCCTGCAAGTCCAATACAAAGAACTGGATTTCCCTGCAAAGGGAAAACCAACAATCACAAATGTTTCAGAAATCAAGCAGATCTTGGGTTCAGATCCCTGACAGTCACTTAGAGACTGGGTAACTGGGGCAAGCATTTTTCCCTATCTTCACTGTAGCCATCACATCTGTTAAATGAGGGAATTAATGTTTGTTTCATCTTGTGCTTCACTGCAATGGGGATGAAACTGAAGGAAAATCATGTCAAACAAATCATGTCAAAAGGAGAAAGACAAATATCAGAGGATCTCATTCATCTGTGTAATAGAGAGACAGAACAGAAACAAATTATATGGAACAGTTACAAACCCTGGACTTTGGATTATAAAACTGAGTTTATTGGATGAGAATTCAGAGAGTGGGAGAGGGGAGGGAAAGGTTGGGTAGAGGTGACATTGGTACAGTGATGGGGGTCTTGGACACTTATGAAAAAATTACAAAAGAGTTTTAATTAAAAATGTTAAAAAAAAAAACAAGTAACTAACTTGTTTGGGTTTTTATTTTTGGGGGGGGGGCACACCAGAAATGCTAAGAGGTTATTCCTGGCTCAGAAATTATCCTAGCAGACTCGGGGGACTATATGGGATGCCAGGGATCAAACTAAAGCCAGCAATATGCAAAGAAAACACCTTACCCATTGTGTTATTACTGGGCCTCAACAAGTTTCTAAAGCAAAGACTTTTCATATGAAAGTCTTATAGAGACTTGAAGCAACTGTGTGTGTAACAGTGCCTGGCATCAAGCTATCATGCATGTTCCTCTTTCCCATCATAAGGATCACCCTGGCCAGCTCGCTCTGTTCAGGTCACAAATGGTCAAACCCCACTCAGGTCACTGGCACAAAGTGCAGGTCAGAAGGCAGAGGCCCTCTGCCCCGTGCGTCATCGTCCACGTTTTCAGGGCACACTGGCAGGGCCAACACATTCCTCCGGGCTGAAGTCATGAAGCAGAAAAGGACAGAGTTCTGTTTCCTAGAGAATAGATTTGGTCAGCTATGAGTGAAGCTGCCTCCCTGTGACCCACCCACTCCCCAGGAGACCCAACAGGACAAGCCAAGTCTTTTGGCCCTTCCCAGCCTCCATAGTCATATATAAGCCCTGGGAGACCAAGTACTAAGAGGAAGGAGCTACTTCCCCATTCGTTGTCATCTGAACACCGCCCCCTGGGGCATCAGCCTCTGGCCGACTGAACTTGGTCGGTCACAAGACTCACACCTCACGCAGAGAAGTTCTTGCTACATCACCTGGCAGGTGGCAGCTACCACCTGGCAGCTGTTTCCACAGCAGGGGGTGCACAAAGTGCTTCCTGACCTCAAAAGGGAGCTGCCACGGAGACTTCTCCCCTGTCTCCTAACCATAGGTTCACCAAAGGGCATATTAGAAGCACATTCATTTCTCTAAGCTTTCCACCTAAATAAAATAATCAGAAACTGGAATTTTAGGAACCTTTTATCATGGCTCAACACAAATATGTTTTGTTCCAAGGCACAAGAACAGAGAAACCCGGAAGAGAAAACAAGAAGCATGAACTGTGGGGCCCGAGAGATAGCAAGGAGGTAAGGCATTTGCCTTGCATGCAGAAGGTCGGTGGTTCGAATCCCAGCATCCCATATGGTCCCTCGAGCCTGCCAGGGGCGATTTCTGAACGTAGAGCTAGGAGTAACCCCTGAACGCTGCCGAGTGTGATCCAAAAACCAAAAACCAAAATAATAATAATAATAATAATAATAATAATAATAAAGAAGCATAAACTGTGCCTGCTTCTGTGCTGAGCACTTCACTTAAAATGGAGAGTCTCTCCATTTTAAAGATGGAGAAGAGGCTTCAGCGATGGGACAGACATGAAGGCACTTGCCTGCCATGCAGCTAGCTAGCATCACAAACATAGTTTGAATCCTGGCACCACAATGGGCCTCTCTTGAGCACCACCAGGTATGGCCCCTGAACACCACCAGATGTAGTCTCAAAACAAAATATTAAAAATATACATATGGAGAGTGCCTAGAGAGATGGCACAAGGGTTTAGGTGCTTGCCTTGTGTGTGAAAATCCTGGTTCAGTTGCTGGCACCACAGATGGCCCCCCTTAAGCTCAATCAACAAGTACTCCTGAGCACAGAACTAGGAGTAATCCCTGAGCAACTCCAAGTGTGGTACAACCCTCCCAAATGAGGAATCGGGTATTTTTGTATATTCTAGAAATTAATCTCCTATAACTTTATGTATTCTTCTTCTTTCTGATACTTTTTGTTTGTCTGTTTGTTTGTTTGAGGCCAAACCCCATAGCTCAGGGATTACTCCTGGCTATGCGCTCAGAAATCGCTCCTAGCTTGGGGGACCATATGGGACATTGGGGGATCGAACCTCGGTTTGTCCTAGGCTAGTGTACTCAAGGCAGACGCCTTACTGCTTGCTCCACCACCTGCTCCAGCCCGTTTCTGTTATTTTGTGTTTTTTTTTTAATGTGGGGGGTACCATACCCAGCAGTGTTCAATGGTGACTCATGGCTCTGCAATCAGAAATTACTCCTGGCAGTGCTCAAGGGATCATATGGATGACAGAGATCAAATCCAAGTTGACTACTTGCAAGTCAAATGCCCTAATTGCTATACTATCGCTGTGCCTTTAGTTTCTTCTTAACTTTGTTACTGTGCTTGTCCTTGAACAGGTATTCATTTTTATCAATGAAATCAATCTACAAAATTTCCAGTGTATGGTTCACATTTTGAGAGAATTTTTATATATATCTTTATTTAAGCACCATGATTAAAAGCATGTTTGTAGATGGTTTTATATATCTAAATATATTATAAAACGACTCCCTTCACCAGTGCAACATTCCCACCACCAATGCCCTCCATCTCTCTCCTTTTCCATCCCTTGTCTATATTCAAGACAGGCATTCTATTTCTCTCACTCTCTACCATTATCATGGTAGTTGTTAGTGTAGTTATTTCTCTAACTGAAATCACCACACTTTGTGGTAAGTTTCATATCATGGCCCAGTCCTCCAGCCCTCAACTCTATTGTCTCGGGATAATATTACAATAAAGTCTTTTGGGCCCGGAGAGATAGCATGGAGGTAAGGCATTTGCCTTGCATGCAAAAGGACTGTAGTTCAAATCCCCACATTTCATATGGTCCCCCAAGCCTGCCAGGAGCGATTTCTGAGCGTAGAGCCAGAGTAACTCCTGAGCTCTGCTGGGTGTGACCAAAAAAAAAATATATCTTTTATTTTTCTTAAAACCCATAGATGAATGAGACTATTCTGTGTCATCTCTCTCCCTCTGACTTATTTTATTCAGTATGATAGTTCTCATGTCCAATCCATGTATAGGAAAATTTCATGACCTCACTTCTCCTGACAGATGCATAGTATTCCATTGTGTGTATGTACCACAGTTTCTTTAGCCACTCATCTATTGTTGGGCATCTGGGTTGTTTCCAGATTCTGGCTATTATAAATAGAGCTGCAATGAATATAGGTGTTCAGAAGGCCTTTATGTGTTGTGTTTTTGTGTTCTTAGCGTATATCCCTAGGAGTGGTATAGCTGGATCATATGGGAGCTTAATGTCCACTTTTTTGAGGAATCTCCATATTGTTTTTCATAAAGGTGGGACTAGACAACATTCCCACCAGCAGTGAATGAAGAGTTCCTTTCTCTACACATCCCCACCAGCACTGATTGTTCTTTTTTGTGATGTATGCCAGTCTCTGTGGAATGAGATGGTACCTCATTGTTGTTTTGATTTGTATATCCCCAAAGAATATTGATGTGGAGCATTTTTATATGTACCTTTTGGCAATTTGTATTTCTTCTATGAGGAATTGTCTGATCATCTTTTCTCCCCACTTTTTGTGGGGTTATATGTTTTTCTCTTGTAAAGTTCTGGCAGTACCTTGTATATCTTAGATATTAGTCTCTTATCTGATGGGTATTAGGTGTTTCTCCTATCATATGGGTGGACTTTGTATCCTCATTACTATTTCCTTTGAGGTGCAGAAGCTTCTCAGATTAATATAGTACTATCTCTTTGTCTCCACTTCAATTTGTTTGGAAAGTGAAGTTTCCTTCTTGAAGATGCCGTTAGTATGGGGCCAGTGAGGTGGCGCTAGAGGTAAGGTGTCAAGGTGCAAGCGCTAGCCAAGGAAGGACCGTGGTTCGATCCCCCGGCGTCCCATATGGTACCCCCAAGCCAGGGGCGATTTCTCAGCACATAGCCAGGAGTAACCCCTGAGCATTAAACGGGTGTGGCCCCAAAAAACCAAACAAACAAAAAAGAAGACGATGCCTTTTAGTCTCAATTCCTTTAGTCTCAATGCCATGGAGTGTTTTTAGCTATGTGTTCTTTTATATAGCTTATGGTTCCAGTTCTAATATCAAGGTCTTTAATCCATTTGAACTTGACCTTTGTGCATGGTGTTAGATGGAGGTTCAAGTTTGCTGTTTTGCATGTGGCTGACCAGGTGTACCAACAACACTAGTTGAAGAGGCTTTCCTATCTCCATTTTGTATTTCCTGAACCTTTATCAAAGGTTGTATGTCTGAGACATTTTGAGAATCTTAATGTCTTTTTTTCCTTAGCCTATTTTAATATGCAATATGCCAGAATTTCAATATGCAAAAGCCATTAGCAATAATTGTAATAAAATAGTATCATTGAAAGACTAAATTTCCTTTAAAAGATATAATTTATGGAGTCTAGTGAAAACAAACAAAGGAAAACGTTATAGGTCTGAAGCCTGTGCTCTGCATTTGGAACCCCTGGGCTCAGTTCCCGTACTGTATACCGCCGCCCCCTTCAAGCACTGCAGGGTATGGCCTCAAACCAAAACAAGTGCAATAAAAACAAAAATGTAATTTTTATTCTTTCAGATGGAAAACCTAATTTAATCAATTCCCTAGATGTTAAAAAATATCCCTATCATTTTGTCATTCCCAACTGGAAAATGACAGTCCCATGAACAGAAGTCAGGAATTAAGACTGAATTTTAGTTTGAGAGTTCCTGGATTCAAGCCCCAGAATTTGTCCATGGAATACTGTGCCTTTAATGCATAAAATAACACATTCACAGACACAAGGATATGATCCCCACAGCCTCTTTAGAAGACTAACTGTCAGGAAGCAATTACAGTTTGCATTTGCTTCTGACAATCAAGGCACTTTTCTTCTTCTTACATGCATTTCTAACTTAAAGAATATCATCTCTCAATGTGCTTTCTTGGACTATAAATATTATGTCAACTTTTGAAAGGATTCAAGGTTATAAAAGCATAAAACCCACATAAATATGAAAAGAGGCTAGAATAAGGTGAATTAAAATACATCCTAAGAGAGAACAGAAAATTATCTTTTTCTTTCTTTTATTTTTCAGTTTTGTCTTTATTAAATGCAACTTCGCAATTTTTGTAGTAAAATAGAATTTTGTAATTTACTTTAATTAATTTTGTAATGAAATAGAATGTAATAAATTAGAATAAGGCAGAAAACTACATAACTATAAACAAAAGGATGGGAAAGAAATAACTCCAATTCATTATACTTATTAGAATTACTGGTTTCTTTAAAATAATACATGCTGGGGATGGAATGATAGCATAGCACATAGGGCTTTGCCTTGAAAGTGACTAACCTGGGTTTGATCCCAGCATCCCATATGGTCCCCCAAGCCTGCCAGGAGTAACCCCTGAGCACCACTGGGTGTAGACCAAAAACCATAAATATGATAATAATACATGTTGAAGCCAGAGAGATAAGTTCTTGCCAAGCACATGAATGACCCAGGTTTGATCTTAGACACCATATGGTTCCCTACCTTCCATCAGGAGTGATCCCTGAACACAGTCAGGAGTAAGTCTATTGCTGGGTGTAGCCCCAAAATTAAAAGTAAAATAATAATAACAACAAAAACTATTATAATAATAAATAAAAGAGTATTTGCTACATACTGAAATTTACTGAGCTAACTAACAACAATTTTGTTTTTGTTAGAATGAATATTGTCAAAGATACTAATTATTTTACCCTGTTTTATTGGGGGAATCACACCATGAATACTCTGGGGCTACTCCTAGCTCTGTATTCAGGAGTGATTTCAACAGTGA
Organism: Suncus etruscus; assembly: GCF_024139225.1. Classification (NCBI taxonomy): domain Eukaryota; kingdom Metazoa; phylum Chordata; class Mammalia; order Eulipotyphla; family Soricidae; genus Suncus; species Suncus etruscus. Next base: position 47,658,778 of record NC_064858.1, read on the forward strand.
CCAGGGGACCATGCAATGTTGCATTTGAGCTCTCAATTTCTGAATGCAAATAAGATGCACAGCCCATTGAGCTATCTTTCCTTTTTTAAATCCCTGAAACTATATAAAAGAACTTATACTAAAGTAAGTGGAGGAGAAATAGGCTCCAAACAGATCAACATGAAGGTACTTAATCTCATAAGCAAAAGATAAATATCTTTTTTTTTCATTTTTTCACTCCCCTTTTTTTTAATAATGTCTTAACTGCAACTAGTTCCATTTTCTAAGGAAGTATATAATAAATAATATTTCAGTGACTTCCTATAATGAATGGATTTTCCTTAAAAAACGTGTATGCTTGATCAACACATGAACTGTACAAGTTTATATTTGACCAGCTCATGTCTTCACACCTGTTCATTCAGGCATTACAACGAAGCACTTGTAAAGCAAATGAATATATCAGTATAGCAATGGATAAAAATAAGCTGAACTATTCTTGTAACATTATCAAAATGTTCTGACCAAAGAGGAGATTATGTTTCATGGGATGAAATAGTCAAATTAGAAGTTTCCTCATGTTTTATGACTGATCTATCTTATTCACTGAGTATAAAATAGCTGACCTCCATTCCAATAAGATGAGTAGCAATCGGATTTAACGCTATTTTCTCAGGGGCTTGGGCACTGATTTCATTGCTTCTGAAGGATAGCTTCTGTATGTACTACACAGAGACCCAATATTTGTACATTACAGAGAAATATTTAGTTCAGTTCAAACTATCTTAGCCCTGTGACATAATCATGCTACTTCAAAGTTGGTCAATTTTCTAGAAATAAAGTTCAGGAAGCAACCCCCACCACAAAGGATTGAGGCAGAATGAGGCTTCTGCTTGGCAGCATCAGAACAGCATTGCAAGGTAAGCAACCACCATAATCCAGGACAAAGATGAAGGAGGGTTCTCTTTGGAGGTGCTCAGAACAGCATCATGAGACTTAAAATGGGAAAATCCCCAGCTTGAGCTCAGTGGAATGAGATCAGCAAGTGGCAAACACTCTGCTCCTCTCTGTGGCTGCACTTTTTTTCCAGTCAAGGAACTAGAAGAACACATAATAAGAGTACCATACATCACAGTGCACAATGGAAAAACTATGCAGAATCCCACCACCCCGAATAACTGAAGACTGAAGAACTAGCCAATACCTGCCACCTACATAAAATCTCTAATTAGGACTTTAGAGACAAAATATTGTGAATGTTCAATGAGCTTAAAGAAATGATGAAAAAAAACAACCCAGAAGACTTATATGTTAGTAGAAATGAGAAAACTTCAAACAGAAATACCAGGGCTGAAATACATGGTATGTGAAATGAAAACCTCACTGAAAAGCCTCACCAGCAGAGTAACAGCCACTGAGGACAGAATCAGTGTTATAGAAGATGAGCTGCATGACACCTTCATACAACAGAAGAAGCTAGAAATATCCTCAAAGAAAGTGAACAGACAACAATAGAACTCTTGGATAAGAGTTCTTAGATAAGATTCTTGGATAAGATATAAGTATCTTGGAAAAGATAACTCTTGAATAGAACTCTTGGATAAACTCTTGAAGAATTAACAGTCAAGTGCATCATTACTGAGAAATTTCCAGAAATAAAGTGCATAAAAATCCCCCCAAAAGCACCCTAAGGCACTTAATTGTTACAATGATAAAAAATACAGATTTTCAAAAAAAAAAAGGGGGAATTATATACAAAAAGGGAAAGTATATAAGAGCAGACTTATCATAAGCAACCCTAAAGTCCCATAGGCAGTACTGGGACATAGTGACAAAAATCAATAAAATGAAAGCTTCGCCATGCACACTTCACCCAGTCACACTTCCATTCAGGTTTAAAGGAGAGATACACAGCTTCAAGGAGAAGTAACAGCTCAAAAATTTTATAGATTCCAAACCTACCTTATATGAAGAGCAATCGAAGCATGCCAAATAAGCACAAGAAACTCCTACAATAAGATGACACTTAAGCACATGACAATAATCTCTTTCAACATCAACGAGTAAATGCACCAACTAAGAAAATAGAGTGGCAAAATGGAGCAAAATGTTGAACCCAACATTTGCTGCCTTAAGAAACACATCTGAACAGTCAAAACAAACATAGACTCAAAGTCAAAGGATGGAGGACAACCATTCAAGCAAACAACTAACTACCTTATAAAGGTTTGGATGGCAATACTAATATCAGACAACACAGACGTTAAACTTAAAAAGGTTATAAGTGATAGGGATGAACATTTCTTAGTAATAAAGGGGTAGGTAAAACAGAAAAAAAATCACACTCCTAAACATATACACAACCAATGAGGGGTTAGTATATATTTAAAACAATTGCTGATAGATTAGAAGAAAAACATTAATAACAACACAATAATTGTGGGAAATTTCAATACCACCCTGTTACTCTTGGTAGGTCAACCAAGCTGAAACTCAACAAGAATATACTGGTTCTGAAATTAATGGTGATTTGGTATATATATATATATATATATATATATATATATATACATATATATATATATATATATATACTTATGTATGTATGTATGTATACATATATGGCATTCCATCCACAAAAAGCTGAATACACATTCATCTCAAATATATATGGGGCATTCCAAGATAGATCACATGCTAAGTCACAAAACATATCTCCATTAAATCAAAAGATTTTTTAAGATTTTTATTTCACCATGAGATACAAGTTAAAAAGCTGTTGATAGTTGAGTTTCGGTCATACAATGTTTCAATGCTCTTCTCTTCACTAGGGTTTATTTCCCAATACGAAGTTCCCCTATTACCCTCCTATAACACTGTTTCTATCCTCAGTGGCTGTTACTCTGCTGGTGAGGCTTTCTAGTGGGTTTTTCATTTCACGTACCATGTATTTCAGCCCTTATATTTCTGTTTGAAGTTTTCTCATTTCTACTCTTGAGTCTTCTGTGAAGACCATTTCATCATTTCTTTAAGTTCATTGAACATTCTTAACATTTGTCTCTAAAGTCCTGATTAGAGATTTTATGTAGGTGGCAGGTGTTGATTAGTATTTCAGAATGAGCATCTTTAGTCACAAGGTGTATGGGAGATCTGCATAGTTTTTTCATTTTGAACTGTGATGTATTATTGTTTTAAGTGTTGTGGTACATCTCTTTGACTGAAGCAAATAAGGGGAATTGCTGTGTTCTTGCTGGTATCACACTGAGCTGAATTCTAACTGGGGATTTTTCCTCAAACTCTGCTCACAATCGACATGCAGCTGTGTTTAGGTTCACGTACCTGTTCTAGAGGTTAATTCAATTTTTTACTACTTGCAGCTGTGCTCTTGCTGGTCTCATACTCAGCTGAACTCTAGCTCTAAATTTAACTTCTTGTCTTATCTGAATATGTCTAGAATGTGAAGATTATGAAAGAGATTCTATTTAATATAGATTAATGAACAAACCAATTATAGATTAAGTTTTCAGGATAATATAAATTCTCTCAAATTAAAGAATAATGAAAGAGACAGAGAATCAGTCCTATTCATTTAGTCCATCTCTATGATCAGATATTGCTTAAAACATTAAAAATAGAACTTTCTTTGAAATTTAATTGTCATTTACTACCTATGACTTCAGTGGGTCATATAACCCTCCAATCTTTCATAGGCTGGCAATACTAATAATAAGTAGAAGAAGGAGAATTTACACACTTCAATTTTTGTGAATATTAAACATATTGAAAGGATTAAGGATAAAATCTAGCTGTAGAATATGGAATGAACCCTGGTGTTCAACAACAGATGAGTGGATAGTTATGTTGTGGTATATATACACAATAAACACTATGCAGCTGTAAGGAAGGATGAAATTATGTAATTTATTACAACTTGAATAGAACTGAATACTATCATGTTTAGTTAAGAGGAAGAAAGACATATATCAGATAAATTCATAAACTCATGTATCTGAAATATACAGAATAATAAAATATTAAAAATCAACGCATCAAGAGATGGCTACCTACATTATCTTGGGACCATTTATCATTGAACTGGTAAGGAGGGAAAAAAAGAAAGTAGGAAAGTAATAAAGGATGGATGCAGGGTAACAGGGGCAAAAGACAGGGCCCCAGAAACACTGGTAGTGAAGATCTGTTAAGTAACTATGAAATATAAAGAAATATGATTAATATATTATATTATTAGAAATATATTATATAGGTATATAATACATTATATAAATTAATATATATAAAATATATATGAACCATAAAATCAGTAAACTGGAAGTATGAGATCCATGCTGGCCTAAAAATCATATCTCCATAAAATCAAGAGGATAAAAATCATGCAGACTACCTTCGCTGATCACAAGGCACTGAAATTAGACATGAACTACAAAAGGACACAGAGGAAAACTTTTAACACCTGGAAATTAAACAGCTTACTACTGAACAACCCACTGTTCAGAGACTGGGCAAAGGATACTGGGCAATATAGTCTAGGTCTGATATCAATTTCCTTAACTAATAGGTCATACAGGCACATACTGTTACATTAATCATTATTAGGTGAAGGAATGTTGACACTTTGGTGGGGTTAATGCACTAGCCCTGTTAGTATAAAACAATACTAATTAATACTATACTGTTGACAGTGCTTCAAGAAGAAACAATTGGTTTAAAAATTAATTATTAGGTGAAAAGTTTCTCCCACTCAGTGGGTGGCTCTTGTATCCTGGGCACTATTTCCTTTGAGGTGCAGAAGCTTCTCAGCTTAATCTCTGCTTTCACTTGCTTGGAGAGTGCAGTTTCCTCCTTGAAGATACCTGTAATGTCCTGGAGTGTTTTGCCTATGTGCTGTTCTATATATCTTATAGTTTTGGGGCTAATATCGAGGTCTTTAATCCATTTGGATTTTACCTTCGTACATGATGTTAGCTGGGGGTCTAAGTTCAATTTTTTGCAAGTGGCTATCCAATTGTGCCAACACCACTTGTTGAAGAGGCTTTCCCTGCTCCATTTAGGATTTCCTGCTCCTTTATCAAAAATTAGGTGATTGTATGTCTGGGGAACATTTTCTGAGTATTCAAGCCTATTCCACTGATCTGAGGGCCTGTCCTTATTCCAATACCATGCTGTTTTGATAACTATTGCTTTGTAGTACAGTTTAAAGTTGGGGAAAGTAATTCCTCCCATATTCTTTTTCCCAATAATTGCTTTAGCTATTCGAGGGTGTTTATTGTTCCAAATGAATTTCAAAAGTGCCTGATCCACTTCTTTGAAGAATGTCATGGGTATCTTTAGAGGGATAGCATTAAATCTGTATAATGCCTTGGGGAGTATTGCCATTTTGATGATGTTAATCTTGCCAATCCATGAGCAGGGTATGCGTTTCCATTTTCGTGTGTCCTCTCTTATTTCTTGGAGCAGAGTTTTATAGTTTTCTTTGTATAGGTCCTTCACATTTTAAGTCAAGTTGATTCCAAGATATTTGAGTTTGTGTGGCACTATTGTGAATGGGGTTGTTTTCTTAATGTCCAGTTCTTCCTTATTACTATTGGTGTATAGAAAGGCCATTGATTTTTGTGTGTTAATTTTGTAGCCTGCCACCTTGCTATATGAGTCTATTGTTTCTAGAAGCTTTTTGGTAGAGTTTTTAGGGTTTTCTAAGTAGAGTATCATGTCATCTGCAAACAGTGAGAGCTTGACTTTTTCCTTTCCTATCTGGATTCCCTTGATATAAGGGGCTAATCTCCAAAATATACAAGGCACTGACAGAAATTTACAAGAAAAATACATCTAATCCCATCAAAAAATGGGGAGAAGAAATGAACAGACACTTTGACAAAGAAGAAATACAAATGGCCAAAAGACACATGAAAAAGTGCTCCACATCACTAATCATCAGGGAGATGCAAATCAAAACAACGATGAGATACCACCTCACACCACAGAGAATGGCACACATCACAAAGAATGAGAATAAACAGTGTTGGCGGGGATGTGGAGAGAAAGGAACTCTTATCCACTGCTGGTGGGAATGCCGTCTAGTTCAACCTTTATGGAAAGCGATATGGAGATTCCTCCAAAAACTTGAAATCGAGCTCCCATATGATCCAGCTATACCACTCCTAGGAACACAAAAATACAATACAAAATCCCCTTCCTTACACCTATATTCATTGCAGCACTATTTACCATAGCAAGACTCTGGAAACAACCAAGATGCCCTTCAACAGACGAATGGCTAAAGAAACTGTGGTACATATACACAATGGAATATTATGCAGCTGTCAGGAGAGATGAAGTCATGAAATTTTCCTATACATGGATGTACACAGAATCTATTATGCTGAGTGAAATAAGTCAGAGAGAGAGAGAAAAACGCAGAATGGTCTCACTCATTTATGGGTTTTAAGAAAAATGAAAAACATTCTTGCAATAAT